>NW_016826183.1:779094-810446 GCF_001698545.2 Rhinopithecus bieti
TTTTTTGTATTTTTTAGTAGAGACGGGGTTTCACCATGTTAGCCAGGATGGTCTCGATCTCCTGACCTTGTGATCCGCCCGCCTCGGCCTCCCAAAGTGCTGGGATTACAGGCTTGAGCCACCACGCCCGGCCTCTCTTTCTCTTTTCTTTCTTTCTTTCTTTCTTTCTTTCTTTCTTTCTTTCTTTCTTTCTTTCTTTCTTTCTCTCCTTTTTCTTTCTCTTTCTTTCTCTTTCTTTCTCTCCTTTCTCTTTCTTTCTCTTTCTTTCTCTCCTTTCTCTTTCTTTCTCTCCTTTCTCTTTCTTTTCCTTTCTTTCTTTCTCTCTCTCTCTTTCTTTCTTTCTTTCCTTCTTTCTTTCTTTCTTTTTTTTTTTCGGAGTCTTGCTCTGTGGTCCAGGCTGCAGTTGCGTGATCTTGGCTCACTGCAAGCTCCACCTCCCAGGTTCAGGCCATTCTCCTGCCTCAGCCTCCTGAGTAGCTGGGACTGCAGGCGCCCGCCACCACGTCTGGCTAATTTTTTTGTCTTTTTAGTAGAGATGGAGTTTCACCGTGTTAGACAGGGTGGTCTCGATTTCCTGACCTTAGGTGATCCGCCCACCTCAGCCTCCCAAAGTACTGGGATTACAGGCATGAGCCACCGTGCCCGCCTGCCTAACAAATCTTAAAAGCAAGACCCCAAAGCATTGAACTGTTCCTTAGTCTCATAACTGTGCTTCATAACAAAGCTCAAGATGATTTATAGGAATACAGGTAAGGCCGGGCGCAGTGGCTCAAGCCTGTAATCCTAGCACTTTGGGAGGTCGAGAAGGGTGGATCACAAGGTCAGGAGATTGAGACCATCCTGGCTAACATGGTGAAACCCCATCTCTACTAAAAAAAAAAAAAAAAAAAAAAAAAGGAATACAGGTAATTCTCCCAAAGAAATGACAGCATAAACGAGCAACAAAAAAATTAGCAGAGCTGATGCTTATTCCTAAAATTAGATTTTTATCAAGCAAATTATTTTTTTAAAAATTCCTTGCACTTACTCTTTTCTTTGCACCTGAAACCATCTTTATCTGCCTGTCTTCGTGGTTTCTTCTCACATCCTCCAAATCTAGATGCAAATGTCACCTTTTGTTGAAGCCTTCCCTGAAAAACCCAACTAAAAGGACACTCCACTCCTATAAGCTTTACACACCTATTAATTATGTACAATTTTTCAGGACTCTCCCCATCACCAACAACACATCAGTAAACAAGACAGATGCAACCTCTACCCTGATAGAACTTACCCTTTGCCAAGGGGGAAGATTGATAATGATAAAATAAGTATTTGTTGAATGAAACAAATAACCTAGTCATTACGCTGCCACAAAGTTGGCCGAAACATTTGAAGTTGGCAAGAAGTTTATTTTTAAAATAGATTTATATGTGCTATTATTAATCAATAACCTTGGTCAAAATCTATATGTAATGCTTTGAGATTAATCAGCTACTGATGAAATAATGTATTATAAACCATAAATACAAAAATATATACACAGGCATATATTCAAAAATGTTTGATTGATAGTGATGCATGATCACCAGTGTTTGCAGAGCATCAGTCTAGGTTCAGGCCAACTATGGGAAGAGTGAATGTGTGACAGGCCACTCCAATGGAGGTAGATTGGTCTCCTAAAAGAATATATCATAGAACCTGCCTTTGAGGATGACTGATCTTTTATTTTAACATCTTTGTTTCTGTTGAAATATTGTCTTTGGCATTCTTCCTATAAGATGGGAAAGAAGAGGAGGAAGAAAGAAGAGCAGTTGATTTTTTAAAAAGCATTATTTTATGCTCCTGGTGATTGCACCTCTCTCTGTATAAGCTTTCTCTGAGCCTCAGAAGCAAAAATAACCACAAACGCAGAGTCTCAACTAAGTTCCCTGGCATGGGATTTTTTTTATTCATCATTTACAGCCCGCTGCAGTGATTACACAATGCAGCCCATAACCTCCAGAGAGAAGAAGGATGAAAGAAAAGCCTGCATATGCGTGGGCTCGGCTGCGCTTGTGTTGTGAATGCAATGAGTTCTGTGCTGCCTATTCATACATTTTCTACTCATAACGGGAGGAACACTCACTGGAATCAGAGACTCTTTCTTTCTGGGTTTGTTGATTTAATATTTCAATAAGTTAGCTAATTGCAGGAATAAGTTTAAATCATTGCTTTTATATTTAGACAAGAAAAATAAATTTAATGTCAGTGACTTTGCAGGACACAAGTCCAAGGGATGCCCCTGTACTCTTCTCAGTTTGTAGAAAATTAGTTTGATTGATGTGTGTGTGCGTGTGTGTGTATACACACACACATGCAAATTGAAAGTAGAATCAGGGTCATCTCCGTTCTACTTTGGAGGAAAATTGAGGTCATGGTCAGATTAAGCAATGTCTTTTTAAATTTTTTTCTAAATCAATGGCTCGTGATTCTTTTGTGATCATAAATTAAGCTATGGAAAGTCTCCCAGAGATGGGGTGATTGGGGAACACAGAATATTTTTCCATATAATTTCTGGGGACATGGGTCCTTCAGGAAAAATTCCTGCTTCAGATCTAAAATTCAGTATACACTAGCAATGCCCATGATTTATAATTCAATAGCAGAGAGAGAATCAGGAAAGGGATCTTCATCCTTGAAACAAAAAGAAAGGCTGCTGCATTTACCTAGAAACTCCCCAAGGCCAAAGTCCTTGTTTTTGATTTTATTTCTGTTTTCACATGGCCTGCAGCTATAACAGTTTCTACCTACAGCAAGTCTCAGCAAATGAAAGGACTGAGTAGTACTTTTTAGAGCCTCCTGGGTGGTTCTTTTATGTAGGAACAATTCTAACCTGGATCCATCTGGAGGAAGTCTCGGTGGGTGACCAGGGGCCACCACTGCCCTCTCCACCCTCTTTGTCACTGTGGTCGCCAAACTCTCTGCTCTGTTCCCTGTTCTGATGAGGAGGGCCTGGCCTCCTAGGCACATTCTTAATTGGAAAACCTTTTATCACTCGAAAGATGCTTGGCAGCCTTTGCTCTCCCTGCAGTCTTAGAACGCGAGTTTAGTATGGGTTTAGGGCAGCCCATCAGGAAACACCATGTCTCACCCACCCTTCCTCCAGGAAGGTAATGTGAAGAACAGAACTCCTGTCTCTCCTGCTTCCATGTTACTCCTCCTTGCTGGTTATGCACAAGCTATTGCTCAGATGTAAGCTCGAGAATGTAGACATAGGCCAGGCACGGTGGCTCACACCCCTAATCCCAGCACTTTAGAAGGCTGAGGAGGGCAGATTGCTTGAAACCAGGAGTTCGAGACCAGCCTGCCAAGATGGGGAAACCCCGTCCTTAATATAATTACAAAAAAAAAAAATTAGCCAGGTGTTGTGGCTCCCGCCTGTAATCCCAGCTACATCAGGAAGCTGAGGCACGAAAATTACTTGAACCCCGGAGGTGGAGGTTGAAATGAGCCAAGATGGTGCCACTGTACTCCAGCCTGGGCGACAGGGTGAGACTCTGTCTCAAAAAAAATAAAAAATAAAAAATGTAGACATAGTAAAACATGGTGAAATTTACCTGAAAGCATCTAACCACCATGAGGATCCCAATGCCTCCATGGATACAGAGCATTTACGTATTACCTGATCATGTTTCCCCCATAAACTTCAACAAGCTGGCTCTGGAGATGAGGCCACACATCAGGAAACACTCCAGCCTCAAGGGAAGCTGTAAAGGAGGCTGTTTCTCGCCAGCCAACCTCCATCAGTCACTGCATGGGGCACCGAAAGAGGGTGAAGGCCCCAGCCTGTTGCGTTCACGCTGGGCCCAGCTTGAACATAGAGGACCCCGCTCTCCGTCTTCCCTCCTGCTTGACTTCACTTCCTGGATGCCGACGTTCACTTGTGTATCTGAACTCAGTTTCCAATGCTTTTCCATGAAGCCTTTCTCGTTCCTCACAGTGAGAATTAGTCACTGTTGCCTCTGTTGTTCCCAGCCTCCTTTTGCTTTTTGTTTGGTGTTTGCATTTCCATCTAACGTCATCTTTTCAAAAAGATGCCCAGGGTCTTGGCTTCAGACAGCAGAGTCTGAGACAACAGGATTGTTGACTACCACTTATTAAGAAGTGTCACCCCTGGAGCCGCAGCGAGGGAAACGGCAGCAGGCCAGAGCGAGGGGCACTGGCCAACTCACCTCCACTGCTATTAAGTGCAACTATTTATTTCAGACTTGTGGGTTTATCTCCCCAGAGACCACATAAGTGGCTGCTCCTCAGACTAGTCTTTCTGGGAAGTAAAAAGAAATAGTCTGTCCTCCAGTTCCCTCTCTCATTGTTGACAAGTTCTCCCTATAGGCATTATTTACCCCTGCACTTCCGGTCCGGGCATGTGTGGACCAGCAGAACCTGGAAAAGCAAAGGCAGCTGGGAAATGTGTGAGGTCGTCGTGTAAGTCATGAGCCTACTGGGTTGTGTCTATGCGAAAGGGTCTGGAAACCACACAAAGTGAAGCACCGCAATCGTGGCTGCTGGGGCTGGAACCATTCATTGGCCAAAGGCCCTGTAAACAGATCCCTGGATAGTCTGCTGTGGTGCACAAGAGGCATCTAATGCACAGGCGTACACAAGCTCTATCTCCCACATCCCATAATTAAGTGGGTATTCTATAAATATGTAATATATGAAAAATTCTGGAATCTTTAAGTTGGATGAGAACTTCAGTCTGTTCTACAACCGGACTGAGGATTCTCTCATGCAGCGTGCTCTACAAAGCCAGCTTGACCATGCTTGAAGAACGTGAGCTGTCCCTGAGGCCAACCATCTGCTGCTTGGGGCAGTAATAATCAAAAACCCTCTACCTGCTAAGCTGATAGCTGACTCCCTGCAGACCTCAACAGACCTTCACTGCTGCTGTCCAGTTATACAGAACAAGGGCATTCTCTCTGTTGCACATCAGGCTTCCACATGGTTTTCGAGTTAAAAATGTTTAGGTTTCAGAACAAATAACCCACAACTAACCACAACAATGTGGGTAAATCTCGTAAACATGATGCTGAGCAAAAAAACCCACATGTAAGAAAGTGTGTTGTATAAGATTTCATTCATATCAGATACAAACGCAGCCACAGCCACTCTATGCTAGAGCCCTGGGAGAGTGAGAGACAGGTGCATACAAGGGACTTCTGGAGTGCAGCCAATGTCCTGATTCCTGACCTGACTGCTGGCTACAGGGTTGTGCAGGTTTGTGAAGTTCATCAAGTCATCCACTTCAGTTGTGTGCTGTTTTCTATGTGAATGTTTTGTTTTCACAAAAATATTGTTTTTTTGTGAACCTCAAACTCTTTCAGCCTCTACCTATCACTCAGTTCCAAAGTCATTTCTACATTCTTAGGCACTTGTTACAGCAGCAACTCCATTTCTTGATACCAATTTCGGTCTTAGGAGTCTCCCAAGAAACAGAATTAAGATATTTAAGGCTGGGTCACACAGTCTTGGAGGCTGTGAAGTTCTACAGTCAACTGTCTGAAAGCTAGAGGCCTGGGAAAGCCTTGCTAAAATGCTTCCCGTTGGAGTGTAGACACAGTTGACAAGCATTAACATTAAAATACAGATAAAATATAGCCTGTAAGACTGGCGCAACAGACTGTTTGTAGCAATAAGATACCCAACTCCAACCCAACCTTGGTATAGCATCACATGACGGATAACAGGCCCTGAAGGAATATATTTCTTTGACGTATTTTGGAATGGCCCTGCAGAGCCATCTCTTGTAGGAGAAATTACATTCTGTAGATAATCTTCTTACCCTAGCAAGTCTTCTCCAGAGAATCTGACACCTTCCAAGTTCCCAAAAGAGACATTTACCATCTATTACCTCTGAAACCTGCTACCTGGAAGCTTCATCTACATAACAAGAACCTTGGCTTCCACAACTCCCCTTATGTTAACTAAAGCATTTCTTTCTGCTGACTTTAACTCTTAAGTCAAAGCTTAACTCTTTCAACTAATTTCCAATCAGAAAATCTTTGAATCTACCTATGATCTGTGAGATCCCCATTTTGAGATGTACCGCCTTTCCAGGCCAAACCTGTGTATACCTTATATGTATGGATTTATATATTTGTCTTTAACTTCTGTCTCCCTAAAATGTTTAAAACCAAGCTGTATCCCAACCATCTTTGATACTTGTTCTCAGGACCACCCTTCCCACCCAGGCCTGAACTAGCTTTTCAGGTTTTCTTTGGGATTCCCTTGGCCAAGTGAGGGAGGTCTGTTCAGTCAGTTGCATGGCTTAGAACTTCATTTTTGATTTACATCTAGTAGGTACAGACATTGGGTACATGAATCCTCTATATTTTTGGTATCTCACAAAGGCATGTGTGAGCCAGAGGATATCTGGAGGCACCAGGACACTGTGCGCCAGCTGGGGAACTGTGTACCTTTTGCTCTGTGTTTCATGGGAAAAGGTGCCAATTCAATAGGAAGTTGACGATGGGCAAAACACCTCCTGCTGGAGTGAAGAAAGGGTCATAGTTCTGCATATGCCCTTTCCCTTCTTCTAATACTAGCTCTTTCCTTGTCAAGCAATCCAGATAAAGTTTTGCAGGTCATTCTTATTTATATATGGCTTTAGAATTAAATAAGATAAAGTCGATAAGGCATTTAGCACAGTACCTGGTGTAGAATAATTTTTCATTATCTGTCTTATTGTTTTAGCACATTTATGGACTTTATTCTGACTGTGGTTACCTGAAGACTTCAGTAACTTAATTTTCATTTTTCAGATAAGTAGACTGAGAGGCTATGTGATTTGCCCAAACTTCAGCAAAACTTAACCCTCCTCAGCATTTCAATATAATAATTGACATGGCATGCTCAACCAATAATTACTGATCAGAGCTGGTAATTAAGCCATTCAGCCAGCACTAGTGGCAACAGAGGCAGATAAACCCTGACTCCGAGTTGAGTACTTGTTGGCCTTGCCACATTTGTGTTTCACGCCATGAGCCATGCTCCCCTAGCTCACTCCAGTCCCTTCTTGATGCCTCTTCTGACTTCAGAAAAACCTTCAAAGTCATTTCAGTTGTGCTCTTGATGACTGAGTGTGAAAAAAATGGGAGTGCACCATGCTTTCCAAACAAAAACAGAGAATTCTTCCAAAAATTTCTCAGTGACATTTTATGATGTCCTATTGATGAAATGGAGAGAAGTATCAACCTTATGGGCTCACACATTTCCACAGTCTGATTCTTCTGGTTTCTACTGCATGGGCTCATGGTGAGCTATCCCTTTCTTATTAAGTAGACAAGAAAAACAGCTCCTGCTTTCCCCTGCAGGCCATTTGGTTGTGGAGCATTTCTCTTTTATAGCATTTGCTTCTTGGTAGTGCCATGGCTAGCTTCCTTCTTCTTTCTGTCTGCTGCCTGCACTCTTAACTTTTAAATTTTTCATGAGTTTTAGTCTTAGACAACTGAGGACAGGTAGTCAGTGTCACACAAACCTTATCACTAGTCAGTGTCACACGAACCTTAATTTTCTAATTGCTAAATACAGAGTTCCCGGTTTGTTCTTTGTGAGTGAATCATAACTCAACGGATTGCCTTAACCTTGAAAATCTCTCAGTAGCAATCAGCTATCTTAAAAGAGCAAATAGGAAAAGTACGATGGTAATTTCAAGCTGTAGAAAAATTCCTCAGCAACCCACCCGAACTTCAAACAACTGTTCTCCCCCGAATTGAGAATCTGGATTAAGTGTAAAATAAACTTGCCTTCGTAAAGTTTTCTGCTTGTCTTCTGATTACATCTTACTTAAGTGATAAAACTTTTACAGAAAGAGCTACCTACATTGGTTGGAAATCACATATGGGCTTCCCAATGACACATCCGCTTCCATAATCCTGTCTTTTATTAACATTTTTTCCTAAATAGTATTCCTGAAGTCTATCACTCAGTTAAATCCAATACTTTACGTACCTCGAAATATGGAAAAAAGAAGAGATTTGCTTCTTTGGTGTGTCAAAAAAATCAAAATTAAAAAGCTCTTGTATCCTGTAACCAAACAATAGAAATGGGATATTCTGCCTAAAGCAAGGAGATAGAAGAATTTTGAATTAACAGTGAAAGAAATAATAATATAATTGTAATATACAGATGGTTCAGATTCAGACCAATGAAATATCATAAGTTAGTGATTCAGAAGTCATTCTTCAGGTAACTTACACACCTGTGTGCAGGTGTAAGTGTGTTTACATATGTGTAAGTTAATTATAGTCAGTGGGATCTAACTGAACAAATTAATGAAGAGTTTGAATTATTGAATGTTTTTAAAGAAACGTAAATTACATTGGCTGATGTTTTAACAAGGAGCTTTGATTTATTATTTTAACTAGCATATATCAGTTGTTGGCAAGCCACTGGATAGATAATTTAAATATGCTTGAGGGAATCTGAAAAAAAATTCCTATCTTATGCCTACAAATTTATATGCATAATTATTTTGCTAGCAATGTCTTTCTTCCCCGAGAGTGTCTAATCCTGTTGAATAATCAAAACTTATAAATTAGTAGACAATGGCCAAGATGTCACTGCATTTGTAAGTTAAGTTATAGTTTCATCATATGAATATATTTTCTTTTTTTCAAAATAAGTAACCTATTTGTGTGTGTGTGTGTGTGTGTGTGCGCCTGCATGTGTGTCAGAGAGAGGGAGAGAGAGGAGACTAAGAGAATCTAAACCTCTCTGTAATTATAGAAATTCAATATAAACACAAAAGAAGAGAAAACCACAGCTACATACATGCTCTCCCTGCCGATGCCTATGTCCGTAATCTCCCCCTACGGTATATCATTTTCTTATTTTCTAGTTCATGTCAAATGATCCTTTTTAATAAATGTTAATCACTATCTAAAATTATTCCTTATACAAATAAAAGTGTTTACTCATCTGTTAAATCTGGGAAAGTTGTGCTGAATCCATTTTTCTACCAAGCCTCAAAAGAGTAAAATTAGCATGACATGGTTTTACTGCGAGTATTTGTTATTTCAAACGAGGTAGATTCCATGTCATAACAGAGCAGTTACTAAGGGAAAAGTACGTGCTGCAGCAAGCTCAGGCAACAGCATAAATGCCAGGGAATAACCTGCATCGTAGAAATGGCACATTCATTACTAGGAATGTTAAAAGGAGCTGGTGAAATGAACGTTGATGAGAAAAGAGATGGTGCCAGTTTTGCTTTCCTGTGAGAACTTTTCAAATGCACTGCAGGTGACTCCTCTCTCCGGTGCATTAACGCTGGATATCAGCCTCTGTAAACTCGCTTTCAGAGAATGGTTTCATTCTAATGAATAGACATGTCTCTAAAATTTGCACGAGAAAATATCTGGATGTATGACTTTGATGCCATGCATTAGGAGAGACCGGTATTTAGAGTAAACTTGCAAGTAGTTTTTTATTACTGAAAGTAATCCAATGCAGATCAATGTTTTTAACAGTTTAGACTTTCAGCAGCAGAGTTTTTTAAAGCAAGGTGGATAGTTCTGCTATTTACTGGGCAGTCTCTGGAGACTTCATGCATGCAAAGACAAAGCTACCTCGTGTGTTTGGTAATACCTAGACCCTACCTATCAGGCAACAATGGAGTGAACATTGTGTGCCTGTCTGCGTCTCCTGTGGATAAAATCTTTGTAGTTTAGAACTCTTGAGGAAACTGTCAGATGCAGAGTGCTGTGCATTCGGTGCTGTGGGGTGGATTAAAGGACTATCAGAAGCTTTGTTTCTTCCCTTCAATATTCCGTGAGCCGTTGTTACGACACCCACAGTCTAGTAGAGGAAACTTAAACTTGGACAGTGTAAGCAAATGCATGAAGCGCCGCGGCTCGTTAGTGGAACAGCTGGGACACCTGTGTGGCTGCACCAAGTACATGAAGGGGAACAGGCAGGAGATGATGTTAGCCAGATAGGCAAGGAGCCACCTCTGCAGGTCACTGTGGGCCTGTGAAGGAGCTGGGTCTGATGATTTTCATACCTGAAGACATGAACGCACTGAATTGCATTGGTATTTTATTCAGTTAATACTTGTCTAGATGAGCCAACGTCTCTACACAGTTTTACTGCTCACTGTTGCTTCCAGCATCCAGTTCCTTTATTCTAAATTCAGTTCCTCATCATGGATTTCCTTCAATTACCAAAAGCCACCGAGTGAGAGTGTGTTTCTGATCATTTCCATGTGTCTTGACTTTTCTGATTCCTAAATTGGCAGTTATCTGCCTTGAGCACTTTAAAGAAAACTCCTTTTGTTATGATGAAGACCCTGATGTCAGTGAAACTGTCATTCCTTTATGAGTAATCTCTCTTTTCTCTGTTTGCCTTCAAGGCTTTTCTCCTCTATCTGGTGTTAAGAAATTGCACACGTGTGTGTGTGTGTGCGCGAGCTTTGTTTATTTATTCTGTTCAGAACTTGGGATGATTCCTTAACAGGTCTTTCCCCGGGCCTGAAAAAAATCTTTGCCACTACTTTTGGAAAACCAACTCTGGCCCCAAATTCTCCCAATCAGAATGTGTTCAACCTTCTCCCATTGAGCTGTATTCAATCATTTCCTTAAATAACCATCACCACATCTCTTCATGTCTAATTCTGGGTGATTTCTGCATACTTGTCTTCCAATAAATTCTTGTCTTTTCAAACGTATTAAATGTGCTGTTCAACACTTTTTTTTTTTGCTTTTTAAAAATAATCCTACTTTTAGTTTCCAGAAGTTGTCTTTCTTTATTAAATCCTCATTTTTCCATAGTCACCTGCCTTTCCATCACAAACCCTACACTTTAAAAAAAATCTCCTCAATAATTTTCAACATTGTTTTTTAACGTAATTTTTATATGTATTTATTTATTTATTTTTGAGACAGGGTCTCACTCTGTTGCCCAGGCTGCAGTGCAATGCCACAATAACAGCTCACTGTAGCCTTAACCTCCTGGGCTCAAGTGATCATCCCACCTCAGCCTTCTGAGTAGCTGAGACTACAGCTAAGACACACCACCATGCCTGGCTAATTCTTAAAATTTTTTTTGTAGAGACATGGCCTCACTATGTTGCTCAGGGTGGTCTCAAACTCCTGGCCTCAAGTGATCCTCCTGCTTCTTTGTTGTATAACTTCTTCCTGAGTATGAAATTCTTGAGAGTTTAATTTGTCTATTTGATTCTGTCTTACAGTGAGTTGACTCCTTGTGCAATCTGAACAGTTAATTTTATTTTCATTGTGAGTTCATTTTATGGAGATTTTCTTCCAATTTTATTCCGGTAATTTTGAATTTGTAAATCTGATGTACATTTTCTAGAGTACCCTTAATTATCCAGTTAGTCTATAAAAGCATGTAATCAATGTTTAGATTTCACCTCCTCCATCTAACAAGGCAAAAACCTTCCCACATTTGGATTCCCCATCCACTTCCATTGTGTCTCACCTTGTAAGCATTACTGAACTTATTTCAGGTTTGCATGTGTTAACTTACTTTACTGAAGCACATTATTCAGAATCAACCAAAAATCTTACTGGGTGGTATTGTTTTACACGTCATTATTTCTTGTGTTTGACACCTGACATGGTTTGGCTGTGTCCCCACCCAAATCTCGTCTTGAACTGTAGCTCCCATAATTCCCACATGTCATGGGAGGGACCTGATGGAAGGTAATAGAATAATGGGGACAGGTTTTCCCACCATGGTTGTGAGGCCTCTCCAGCCATGTGGAGTCCACTAAACCTCTTTAATGTGAGTCCATTAAACCTCTTTTTCTTTATAAATTTGCCAGTCTCAGGTAATTCTTCATATCAGTATCAAAGTGAACTAATACAACATCTTCTCTTTTATAGCTTTCATTTTGAATTTTGGTACAATTTTCATTCTATAAATTTTTGGAAATGCTCCCAGAAAGTGTTTGTGGTTTGTACAGTTTGTGAAGATTTGTCTTACACTCTTAACTATTTAACTCCTATACTTGAATGTTGCTTGAGCGAGATCTAGTATTATGACACAAAATAATTTTTTCCCAAGGATTTCAAAAACATTGAAGATATTCTACCTCACATATTCTAGCATCTGTCATTGCATAGGGAAGAATGTTCTCATCCAAATTTTCATTTCTCTGTAAGTAACCTGTGAAATCTGACTCTTTCAGTCTCTCTCTTTTTCTCTGAGTCTCTCTGTCTCTCTCTCAGTAGTTTTAGAACATTTCTATTTAGATTTTTTACCCTAAAGTGTCATTATCGTTATATGTGTTCCTCAGACAGATATTCTTTAGTATTTGATGAAATTCTTTCATTAATAGGAGGCCAGTTTTTATAATGTTCTGTATGTGTTCAAAAATAATTGTAATCGAGGACAGAGTTCCATGCTATGTATGATTTATTCAATCAAACTAGTCAATTATAATGTACATATTACTATATCAGTTATAAAATTGAGAGGGGTGTTAAATCTCCTCTTATTTCTGAACCTTTTTGTCTTTTTCTTGCTGTCTATCATACTAATCAGATGTCTGTACATTTTATTTCTATGAATAACATGAAAGTTATACATTATCTTGCAAGTCCTTTTTGTGGCCACACTTGTTACAAGAAAAACTTGGGACTGTGACATCTCCCCTCCCCAGCCCCAAACTGGAAAGGAACCAAGAGACTGAAGAAAGTTATGGACCAGCACAGCTTGATGAGTAGATGAGTTTGTTAGGACTTACACGTGCAGGGCACTCCTGGACATAGCAAGACAGCCCTACAGATCTGTACCACCTCCTGTCTCAAAAGCTACTGTTTCTTCTTCTTTTTTTTTTTTTTTTTTTTAGATCAGGTCTCACTTTATCACCCATGCTGGAGAGCAGCAGCATGAACATAGCTCACTGCAACCTCAAACTCCTCGGTCTACACAATTCTCCTGCCTCAGTCTCCTAAGTACCTGGGATTACAAGCGTGAGACATCATACCTGGCTAATTTTTGTATTTTTTGTGGAGATGGGGTTTCACCATGATGCCCAGGCTGGTCTCGAATGCTTATGCTCAGATGATTCTCCTGCCCTAGCCTCCCAAAGTACTGGGATTACAAGTCTGAGCCACTGCACTCAGCCCTCTCAACTGGTGTTAAGCTAATTTTCTCTTAGTCTGTTGTGTTTGAATAATGAGACTATTTTTCTCAGATTGTCTCTGGGATGTTTGGCTTTTCAGGGACACCTAATCTTCAGCTGGGCACTGTGGCCTTGGCTCACTGCCCAGCCTTCAGTGTTCAGGCAGTGGACACACACCTTTAAGTAATCTGGAGGGGGATCCCTCACCCTACAGCACTCAAAGTTTCAACATATATATTTGACTTAACAAAAAAAAGTAAGTTAATCTCTGTATTCTTCCTCAGGCGTGAAGGTGGTAATTTAGATCACTGAACTCCTATTTTATGTAATACTGTTGCCCAGTTCTTCAGTTCCTCTTTTTCATCATGATGAACAAATGATGAAAATAATAGTTACTATTTTATTGCTTCAGACAGTTGATGGTCATTAGATTTACCAACTATTCTTTCTTGCAGTTTATTGTGACTTCAGTCTTCTTTTCTCTTTTACTTTTACAAAATTTTAGTTAATTGTGAAATTTCTCGATCTTTGTCTGAAAATGACATTATTTAACATGAGCTATTATAGTTTAGCTGGGTATAGAACTCCACAAAAAAAGAATGTTTTATTTAATACATTGGAGAATATTTTATTACCAAGTAATTTATATTGTTAATATTGATAAGTTTTATGTCAGGCAAATTTTCACTATATAAGTAAACCTGTTTTTTTCTCCTACTGGTCAAATTTAAGATCTTTTTTTATTTTCTCTGAGTTTATAATTTTTCTATGATACTCTAGGTATGTGTTGGGTGTTTTTAATTTTCTAGTTGGATTCATTGAGAGTTCTGCTTAGGAAGATTTAGATTTTTCCTCATTTCTGAAGAAAATTCTAGCCAGTATATTTTGAATAGTTCTTTTCTTTCATTCTCTATATTTCCCATTCTGGAATTCAGATTACATCATATGTTGTTAAGCAATAGTCTTGTCCTTCATTTCTGCTAAGCGTATATGTACACATGTGTGTATGTGTGTGTGCATGTACATATATACACATATATGCTATATTTTTATTTTTAAAAAAACAGTTATTCAGTGCTAATATGTCTAAGCATTTCATAAATCTCTCTTCTGCCTTGTGTAACCTTCCCATTCCCTCATCCACTCAATTTTTCATTTTTATTCTTAAGTAATTTTTCATATCTGCCTGGTATTTTGTTTGTATCTTACATTTTCCTTACATGTTGAGGTCTCTTTATGCCTTTAATTATTTTAAATGTTCTTATCTCATAGTTTCACCCTGAAGTTCTATCATCTGAAGTTCTCGGACATCTCATCCTAATTAGATTGTGTCTTTCAGCTCTTGTCATTGTAGAATCCCTCCTTGTGTGTTGCACTGGGAATTCATCTCAAATGGGCATTATGTCTGGTAATCTTGGGTAGACTGGGTTTCAAGTGAGTCCCTAAAGGGTGGTTCTGTGTTTGTTTTTTGGTTGCCATGAGGGTATTCCAGCTGTGTGCCACGTTTCTGACAATTCATTACCTCGGTGCATACGTGACATGCATTCCAGCTGGTTGGCAGGCCCTTGTTACATGTTCTCTGGAGGCACAATTTTCCTTCCGCTCAGGTATAGGCAAGAAAACTAAACTTGTTTGCTTTTTGAACTAATCAGCATTTTTCTTCTCCACCTTTTCATTGACTATGTAGTCCTTTCAGGGTCATAATTTTATGCCATAGATCTTGTGTAGACCCATGGCTTTCATTACACAGATTTGTCACTCCCACTCCCAGTCTTCTTTCCCTGTCTTCTGTGCCTAACGGGAAGCTGCAGTGAAAGCTGCTCCCTGTACCCTTCTTTACAAGGCTCTCTCAAATGTTGGTATTGCTGGACGTTTCTCATGCTTTCCTGATATATTTTTGATATATTTAAAAGTATATTTACTATAATATATCCAACATTTCTACCTGTTTCTTAGTTGTTTTTTTTTGTTTGTTTGTTTGTTTTTTCGGGGGGAAGGGGGTTTGCAAGCCTTTCTGCCTTGGTTCAAATCCCAGTCCCTCTGGGCAGATGCATGCACTTTGGAATGTTTTATAACATCCCTGTCTCAGTTACGCCATCTGTAAACTGGAAATGATACTATTACCTATCTCTTAGGGTGGGTAAGAAATAAGTAGGTCAGCATTTGCAAATTGTTTAGAGCTATTTTAAAGCTCTACTAAGTGGCAGCTACCATTACAATTGTTAGATGCTCAGGTTTTTATAAGGTCAGGTTCCCAGAAATACCTGTCTCCTTCAATCTAATTTTAATACATAAGCACTCTTCCAACTATGTTTTAAAAATTAGTTCAGCTCTGTGTAATAGAAGTGTTCTTTTACAGTGGTTATTATGTGCAACAATTGTCTTGTGATGTACATTTTCCACACCTGCCTTGAGACGTAGACATCATTATCTCTATCTAGAAAATAAGGAAAGGGGAAGTGCAGAGAACTCTCAGAGCCTTGGATTAAACGGAGGATTAAATTCCAGTCCAGCTGATTATAAAGTCCTTACTCTTCCCATTTATTTGGAAAATACATGTGTTTATCTCTAGCTTTGGTAATTGTGTCTCTTTCAATGACTTATTTCTGTAACATAAGACACTAGACATGTCTCCATCAAGTACTCTCTTGTCAGTGCACCTGAATTGCTATGCTCATGGTTGGGAAAAGGAGCTATATCAGTACTGAAATTGAAGATCTCAACTTCTGACAGGATGCGAAACGTCATGCACAGTGAGCAGGGAGATGGAATGAGCTGTGACTTTAGGGTTGTGATTATAACTGAGAAGAATCTAAGCAGGAGTCCAGATTGTCCAACACCATCACATCACTCAGGTAGCCCTTGCCTTACCAGCAGTTAATTGAATGAAATACTAATATATTTTCAACAGTCATCAGGAAAATCCTATCTAACCGCCCCCCACCATCCTGTCCCACATCCTGATTCAAAATACCTTTAAGAAGCGAATAGTGAAGATGTAAAGAGCTGGCACAAAATTGATGCCAGCGCTATTCTGAGAGGCTTTCTCCCCAGTTTGAAAATAAATTTACGGCCTTAACTTATAGGTTTCCTCAAAAAGCACCGTCAGGAACGGTGAGTGGGTCCCTGGGCGGATGGGACAGCATTTGAGATACTTTGGAGAACTTCCTCTTGCCCAGTTGTCATTGTTTCATTTCAGAATAATTGACCAAAATTCTTCACAAATATCTTAAAGTGAATGTTTGGAATTCAATCTGCTTGACAGAACTGGCTGTATTACTTGTTTTGGTCTAATATTTTCCTTTGAACTCTTCTCTCTGAGGGAATACAATTCCATTCAGTTTTGTTTGCAGGAATGTAAAGATGCATTAAAAATAACCACAGGATTGAAAAATATCTTTCTATCTAAATTTCTCCCTCTCACTATTCCCAAAATGTTCTCAATGCTTCCATTTCTGGTGGTGTTCTCTGTCCTCGCCTGCTGAAAGGTTTCAGCCAGATGGGTTGAGCTCTTTCTCCAAGTTAAGCACCCAGGGTTTTGGCCAAGTAGAGGTGAAAAGACGTTCTGCTGTGGAGAGGTGGGGGCCAGCAAGGGGACAGATGGGAGGCTTGCACGGTTGTGAGACTGCAGATAATTTGTGGGTGCGTCCCCTATGGGTTTTGTATTTTGTGTTCAATTAGTGCTTCCCTTAGAAAAGTTCTTTCTCTACGAATAAAAATATTTTGAAAGGAGGTAACTACAGCCTTCTGCTCAGCACCTGGTTTCACCATCCTATCGTCCATGAATGTTCCCACTTCAATGTCCTCCACAGATGTAGACACCATTGTCTGACCCTCCTCCTCCTTCGAAGTCTCTCTATCCTGTTACGTGCACCATGCTAGCTTATTCTACTTTGCATGAAACACTTACTTTTCTTCCTATATAACATGTACTTCGAAATATTGGTTCATTCTTTCATATCTATATATATGAAAGGAATTTCCTTGTGGACAGATTGTATTTGTTTCGTATATACATATGTAAAAAAAATGAACCAATGTTTCCAAGTACAAGTATCTTTATTTTCCTTTCACATACATACGTAATGTATATATGAAGTAAATCTCAGGACCCCAAAATCACTAAGCCAAAGGGGAAAGTCAAGGTTGGAACTACATCAGGCAAATTCCTTGTGGACCTCAAGATCTTGACCCTAAAAGAGTTCTGTTGAATTTCACCCTGGCAATGTAAATTGTTAAAGGTTATCTGCACAGATGAGGGACAGAAAGTCATCCCTCTGCTCACTGGAGACAAATGCATAGCTGATTGCTTCTGTCACCCTATTGTTAATGTAAGAATGCAGATTCACTAGGCCAGACTAAAGCATAAGTGACTATTCTTATACCCCTCCTCTCCTATGTAAATTGTGTATTCAGTGAAAGTCTAATCAGAGACTCAAAAGAAAGCAACCATTTGTCTCTTCTCTACTCATGACCTGGAAGCCCCCACCCTACCATGCTTCGAATTGTCCCGCCTTTCCAGACTGAACCAATGTGCATCTTATATGCATTGATTGATGTCTCAGGTCTCCCTCAAATGTATAAAACCAAGCTGTACCCCGACAGCCTTAGGAACACGCCCTCAGGACCTCCTGAGACTGTGTCATGGGTGCGTCCTTAACCTTGGCAAAATAAACTTTCTAAATCTATTGAGACCTGTCTCAGATACTTTTGATTACATATAGTAACTCTTCTTCCATGTTTTAAGAAATTAAGGATGAGTTGTTACAGATAAATGAAGGAAGTCGTCATCAGTAGGTGACGTCCAGAAAGAAGAGATTTTTTGTACGTTGTTGGCACATTCTGGGTGATAGGAAGATAGGCTTTAAGTCATAGAAGTGCTGATTCTTAGATGCTGGTGAATTGATTTGATCCAGCACTAATAAGCAGACAATACAAGAGCTGCAACACGTGCACGCCGCACATCTTGGCTCCCTTTAGGGAAAATCAAGAAAGAAAATGGAGCAGAGAGCACAAAACCACGTAGCACCAATACTGTGAGCCAGAGATATCTGTGTTTCCTTTCTGGTTGTTTAAATATGCTGTCTAGACACATTAGGCTCTAATCTCATTTTTGCTGCTCTGCAAAATTGCAAGCTGTGGCACTTGCTGAGAAGCTGTCTGCCATTTTCCCCATTCTGAATAGAGATTGAACAAGACACCTGGAAAATGATGTGAAACGTCAGTCTTGGCAGCAAGAAACATTGCTGCATGGAAAATTCTAGAAACCGGGGTGTGAAGATTTGAGTGGGGGAGGAGAGCAAGTAACTAGAGGAGACACAAAGGGAATGCTTGGCTACTTCTCCCTCTCTCCGATGTCTGTGCTGCTTTATTGCAGAGCAGGTCACTGTGGGTGGGTAGAGGGACAGGTGGTTGCTCCCAGCCTCTCATGCTCCCACCTTTCCTGTGCCGCCTCGGCTTCCTTCTGCTGCCCTGCCACCTCTTGTTAAGTGAATTTCAGTTGCCTCAAACTGACGTGCAAATTTAGGTATTCAACAAACACGTGTCCATGGATATTCCTCCCTCTGCACATGACATCTCCTGCCCCCAGTGACCAGAGGCCACTGCACCAACCAACTCCGAGGTCTCAAAGCTCATCCTGGAGGGAAGAGATGGAGCCTGGAGGCCCTGCCTCATCACCCCAGGCCTTCCCAGAGCAAAGCTTTAGGAAGATGCTCTCATCGGAAAACTGTTCCATGATTTGAGTTAGTGTAATCTTTATGTAACTTGTCCTTTTAAAATTTATTTAAAAATTTAATTCATTAAATTGTACCTGAAGAATGTTACATTTATATATCAGTCTGCATCCTAAAGGATTTAGAACACATCAGTTCTCTGCTTGCTTGTCCCAGTACCCCTAAGCTGAGTTTGAGGAAGAAAAAAAAAAAATAGACATAAAAAAGAGTGTGGCCACCTCTTTAAAATGTGTTTCCAAAGCAAACCAACCAGGAGTGGGCACGGTGTCCTGTTGTTGGCCCCCGCCTCATCTGAGGAGCTATGGCTCAGTCCCCAGCCATTGCACTGAAAAGGTTGTTCTTTGAGGAATGCATTTTGCCTGGAGTCACCCTCAGCCCCTACCCCAGCCTCACAGCCACTGAGTCCTTGACACCACATGGGCCTGGGGGCTGCTGGGTAAACCTCAATGCACCCTAGAGCTCCCCTGAAAGGCCACACTCAGCATGGAAGTCACGGTGTACACTGGGCTTTCATTTTCAGATGTAATTGGCAAATAGCAAAATAAAAACATCATGCCAGAAAGGCTAACATTGCAAATATAATGTCGTTTGCAGTTTCTTCATGTTCCTTGGAAAAGGCTTCGCTTTTCCTCTTTTCTTATTATATTTATTTTCTGTATTCCTGGGGGACAAAAAAAAACAAATAGTTGCAAGAGGAACTTACATTCTACATGTGAAGAGAAAGCAGAGATCTTAATATAGCTCTGAACTGTCTATAGATTTAATCATCGCACCGGACTCTCTTCTTTTTACTAGGCTTTGCAATAAAATCTCCCCGTCCCTGCTGGCAGCCTGGGTGCTCCCACATCAGTCCTTCTCTGCTGACCACATTTCACTGCACTCCCTAGAGAGAGGAGTCAAGAGAGCACCCTGCCTGCCACCCGCAGGGCAGACTCCAGAGTGGAGCCCCCTCCTTTGAACAAGGTATGTGAACGCCCTGCCCATTCTCGTGTCTGCCTCTCGGGTGGTGGGAATGCACTGTTAATGCTTATCTGGGACATGCTGCCATCCACGCTGTTGCTGAAGCAGCAGTCAGAAGAGGTGCCTGGCACAGCTCTGCACAGCGATCCACCCCACCAACTGCCCCTCAGGATGTGGGTTCAAAAGTCCTTCGAGGATTTTCACTGTAGAGCCTGGATTCCACCATGAGAGTAGCACTGCTGTGAAATCTATTAACTGCTCCACTCTGCAGCATTTCCTGAGGGTGCTAGTGCTGAGTGCCCTGTGACCATGTGTTCACAGACACAGAGCCAGCCCCAAGGCCCTCGGAGTCCAGCAGGGGAGGAGGAGCCTAGGTGGAAAAGCAGCCATCGGTGGGGCAGGTGCCTCCTGGAGGAGCTCAGAGACCGTGAAGGGAAGGGCACCCGTGGCCTGAAGGCCTCAGGGGATAGGAGAGGCTTCGAGTGCTACAAGAGAGTTGGTCTGAGGCAGGGCCCTCTTGATCTTTCTAAGGAGCTCCAGGTTTATTCCACCACCCACAAGGAAGTAGCTGGGGCCTAGGGCTGTCACTCAAGGCAGGTAGCAGTGGGCAGGGGCCTGAAACCAGGTGAGGAGGCCCTGGCAGTGTTCCAGGTGACAGAGAGAAGAGAGCCCAGTGCAGGGAGCTGCAGGAGAGGAAGTGGCTCAGGCTTGACGTGGAAAATCCAGGATCTGCTGAACATAGGGGTCCCGTGTGAGGGATTGCAAGACTTGGAGTCTTCTGGTTTCCTGGAGACTGTAGCCACACTCTTTTTTATGGACTGAAAATTTTGTCCTCCGTGAATTCACATGCTGAGCCTGCACCTCCAATGTGATGGTGTTTGGGGTGAGGCCTTTGGGAGGTGATTAGGTTCAGAGGAGGTCATGAGAGTGGAGCACGCTTGACAGGATGAGCGTTCTTTTAAGACAAGAAAGAGGCCCCAGAGTGTGCTCTCGCCCTCCTGTGAGGACACAGCAAGAGGCGTCCTCTGCAAGCCAGGAAGTGGCCCCTCACCAGGAACCCAATCTGCCAGGGCCTGCAAACCTTCCCCTTTCCAATGTCTACTGTGTGAGCCACTGAGTCCATGGAATTTTATTATAGGGCTTTTATAGTAGCCCGAGGGGATTAAGACCCAGAGTTAGGGAAGACAGGATGGGAGCAGGTTGTGGGGAGGAAGAAGGATTGGACATATTCCATGGGATCTGTGCTGCATCTTCAGGAAGACTTGTTGAGTTGGCTGGGAGGCCAGAGACGTATTTAGAGCCTGGAGTTAGAGACGTGTTTTCGGGACTAGCTGCCTTCAATGTGCTTGTCACTGCTCTTGGTGATGCTCACATCACCTCCTCTGTAATTTGCAGGAGCCCCTGCACAGCCACCACTACAAACTCTATTTCAGTGATAAGAAGAGCCGGGCTCAGTGAGATTGTGGAACTCACCCAAGGCCAGGATCCCAGAACTGCCTGATTTCAGAGTGGTGGAGGGAATGAGGCACTCCACAGCGTGCAGGCTCAATTTTCCATCGGCCACATAGCTGCTATGAAACCACTGTTGTGTCAGACGCCCTGGCTTTGGGCTGGCTGCTGTGACTCTCGCCAACCTCTGGCCTCCTCTGTCCCCTCAAGCACCCGTCTCTCCACGGTCCACTCCCTGGGGAACAGAATCGATGAGGCATGAGTTCTGATGGGATGTGGCCCCTCTGAGGAAGCAGGCAGCACATTTAACTGGCAGCAAAAGGGGGAACAGGAGAGTCTCTAATGCCCACCGGGCCACCCCACTGGCAACAGACCCATCACCCTGATCTGTGTTCTGGAAATGTGCAGGACGCAGTGCATGAGTTAGACATTAGAATGTGACTGTTCACCAAGGTACTCAGGGTGCTGCTTAGGACATTTGTACCTAGAGGTAGACAGCCTCCACCACACACGCCTCAGGGAGGGCCGAATGTGCTGGAAGCCCCCAAGTCTCCTTGGAGAAGCTGCTGTGAGACCAGGTACTGTGAGACTGTCCTTCACCTGGCAGGTGAGGACGTCTTGGCATGACCCCACTGGCTCATGCCCAGCTCAGTGTGTGGACTGCCCTTGACAGCAGACCCGCAGGACTCCATCCACTCAGAGAAATGTCCTGGCCAGGGTTTGGGGGAGCAGGGGCAGCAGTGACCTTCCCTGGAGGCCTCACAGTGCTCAGAGTGTGCCTGGGAGCCCGTCAAAGAAACGAGCCTTAAGTCCGCACAGGCTGTCAGAGGCAGCCCCCAGGTCAGACTCCTCAGCTCCTTTTCAGACACTTTCCTTCCTGCTCCAGGCTCTGCATGTTCTTCAGCCCCTTAGCCCAAATGTCAGCCGCTGTGATGGTGGAAATCCAAAAAATGGGTGTGAATAAAAGGGTGTGACTATGAGAGTGCGAAAGCCACATCCATATTTATACATGGAAAAATGAGAAGTTCTGAACATCTTTAGAGCTTGCAGCGTGCTCTGTGGCAGGAAATGGAAAGAAGAGTGGCTGGCCTGGCTCTGCCATCCCAGCTGCCAGGGCCTTGCTCCCTGGCTCTTCTCTAAGAACAGAAGGAGGTTCCCCGCCCCTCTGATGCACCACCTCCCTCACTTGAAAGGCCTAAACTTCCACCCTCCTCTCGCCCACTTCGACAGGGCTTTGCCAGTATAGAAGCTGCAAGATGTAAAAGGTATCTGCTGGGACATGATGGGGGCGAGGGGCCATCAACCACCCAGTTGCCCAGCCACGCAGATTGCCTGTTGTTTTCTGAAAGTGGCCCGATGAGCAAGAAAAACCTGGATCAAACAGCAAACCTCCACCATCCTCCAGCCCCCAACCCCTTCCTCTCCTCCACACAACACCCCCTCTTGTTCCCTGTGCCATTGCACAGCACAAACCAAATTCTCAAATAACCCTCCACTGGCTCTATGCCAATGTAGTTACATTTAGAACAAGTAGTAAATTCATTAGAAAGGATTTGGAAGTGATTTATTATGCTATAAAAATGTGAGAAGATAATCCCTCTAAGATACCTGAGTTTTCAATTTGCATATTATATTGAATTCCAAATTGATATGCAAATAAAAGCAATATAAGTTTAAAACTTTGCTATTTATGTATACAAACACCATATGTCTCCCTTGTCTCTGAATTCACTAGTTTTCTAAAGTGTCATAAGCCTTTTTTAATGTTTTATGTATTTACACATATTTTTGAAGTTCTTAGAAAACAAAATTAAGCCTAATGTGCCTTTAATTGATCTGTGGGTTATAATGTCAAAGCACAATTTTAACAATAAAACTGAGTCTTCAATTTATTTATCAGTGATCGAAGTCCATAACTTATAATAGCTATCTTTAGGGAAATGAAAGTACTTATTTTCTGTTACAGAAGTAAAATATGTTCACTATAGAGACTTTGGAAAGAGAGAGAATAAAATAAAAATTATTCTTCCCAATCCCATCACTCAAAAGTAATCCCTATTAGACTCCAGAGAAATACACAACATTGTTTTCATTATAAAAGGCAGGTGAGTTTCCTGCAAATTCAATTCGCCCAGCAGAATGCAAGCCCAGGGGCCTGGCCCAGCACTTTGGAACCCCGCCTGGTCCAGAAAAGCAAGACAAACAGAACTCAGTTCCTTTGAGGAGCAGAAATCAGGAAAACACCTGAAGTAATTGTTAAAAATAGGCTGCCACCTGTCCGAAATATGAGAAACCTTGAAAAATATTCCCCACAAATTTTGTAATCCCCTGAAGAAATACTATAAATCATTCAATCAAAGGGACAGTCTTCTTGTGTGACCGGAGCTGGAGATAAAATCATCGAAAATGGGAAGCGCAGTGCAGCCTTTGATGACCTGACAGCTGGCCGTGTCCGCCGCCTCCTCTCCAAAGCAGCTCAGAGCGAGGGCCTCCCTGCCACAAGCCCCAAAGTACAGACGGTTCATTAAACAGAAAAACATTTTCCTTTCAAAGATGACTTTCAGATGCTTCATAAGTGAAATTAAGGAGAGATTTAGTTCATGCCTAAAGTCACAAGTACGTTCAAATATTTTCCTTCTACTTATGGATGTTTATTAAGATGAAAATAAAAGTAGACATTTTGGATACGCCTCCTAGTCCTGTGGATACTTGGTCTAAATGACAGTGAATGACTGATTGTTACCCGTTTTAATTTTGACGTTTGTTTGCCGGATAACTGCAACTCAGAGCACTGAATCTTCTAAGAATAAATTCTTTACAGACTAGAAAGCTTGCAGTCTGCAAACCATTTAAATGGTTGAGGAGTTGGTAGTTACAATGGTGCATGCGTGCGCATGCACACACACACTCACACACACGCTTGTCACACACAGGAGCAAGAACTCTGCACCAGGTACTTTGCCAGGTACCCCACGTTATGCACTGCCTTTGTTTGTAAGTTGAGTTACTGGGATTCCCACCTTATAAGCAACCAACTAAGACTTCTAGAAGTTAAACCATTTCATTCAAAAATCACACCATGGTAAAGCTGTGATTTGGTGCAGCCCCACTCAGTTTTATCCACTATAACACAACATGGATTGTTTAAAACTGTCAGTAGAGTGACATTAGTCCAATAAGGGAGAACATGGAAGGAGAAGCTTCGTGATGTGGACTCTGCCAATAGTCTGGGATATTGTACTAATGGAAGACAAAGCAACTGCAGTGGGAGGGCCTGCTGTCTTAGAAGTACAGGATATTAGGTCGTACATTTCCTGCTTTGCCCTTGTCAAAATTTTGAGATTGGCTTTTAGAAATAATTCATTCATTCATTTGTTAAACATGTATTTGTCATATATTATTTACAGGGCTTTGGGATAAATGCAAAAAACATTTGTGAAGATACAAATGCATGCATTTTTGAGTATACACATACAACCTCATGTAGCTTATAGTCTATGAAGAATAAATAAATTATTGTTATAATTATTTTTCATGAACTTAAGGGCAATAGAAATTTAGCCTCCCTTTTAGGAGACAGTACTCAAGGTGCTCCACCGGGCACCCCAGCAGCCAGCAGGTCCAGCTGTTTGCCCTCAGGCACAACGTGCTGCCTCCTGTAGGGACCACTCTAGGATTGAAGCTAATACCTACTGCAAGGCCTATTAAGTAACTACGATTATTAGAACTGCTATCACCATTGTTGCTGAATAAAGCCATCCCCTGCTGATCTACCCCCATCAGAAATACTCTCACATGGCTTCTCTGAAGTGTATTTTATGCAAAAGGAAATTCATTCAATTTGCATGAGCAGTTTGCTGAGTTATGGTAAAAGTACACAGTTGTGCAATCATCACAACAATCAAGTTTTAAAGCAGCCACATCATCCCCAAAATTTCCCTCAGATCCCCCTTGCAGAAAAAGTATTGCAGAGAACTCAGCACCCACTCATGAAAAAACTTTCAGGAAATTAGGAGTGGAAATTCCTCAACCTGACAGCATCTGTGAAAAACCTCCAGCTAACCACATATTTGATAGAGAAAGGCTAATGTTCTTATGACCACAAATGAGACACAGATGCCCACATTCATCAGTTCTATCAAGTGCTGTGTAGGATGTACTAGTTAGACCAATTGAGCAAGAAAAAATAAAGACATACAGACTATAAAGGAATAACTAGCCTCTACTTACAGGCAACACGATTCTGAATAAAAAAAAGTCCTAAAGAATGTAAAAGCAGTAAAACAAATAAGGGAGTTCAACAACATTACAGGATACAAGTTGATATTTAAAAATTATCTTTTTCTGCACTAGAAGATGAAAAGTTCAGAATTGAAATTTTAAAAGACAACTCTATTTACAATAACATAAAAAAGCTAAGAGTAAATATGACAACATATTTGCAGAAAATTTTCATTAAAATCCATAAAATAACTAACAGAAAAGAATAAACGGAGACGTATGTATTGAGTTCTTTGATTGAAAGACTCAGTGGGAATATTCCTCAAATTGGTCTATAGCTATGACATAATCCTTATCAATATCCCAGGAGGCATTTTATAGAAACCAACAAAGTGATTGAAATTGTATATGAAAATGCAAAGGACCTAGAGTAACAAAATAATTTTAAAATAAAAGAACAAAATCAGTGAACTTATTATCAGATTTCAAATTTTGCTATACAATCATAGTAACCAAGAGGATAAAGTACTGCCATAACAATACACAGATAGACCAATTCATTGAGATTTTATCTGTGGTCTAGAATAAGGTATATCCTAGTGAAAACTCTAGTCAAACTTGAAAAGCATGTAGATACTTCTGTTAATGGGTAGGGTATTTTATCCATATTAATTAAGTCGTTAGTTCATAGTACTGTTTGCCTTCTCTATATGTATGGATTTGTTCTATTAGTTACTGGCAGAGGCATATTACAATCTCCAACTATAATAGCTAATATGTCTAGTTCTCTTTTAATTCTGTGAGTTTTTCCTTTATTTATTCTGGGTATCTGTTTTTAGGTACATAAATATTTATAATTGTTATATATTCCTGTTCTCGTTTCCCTTTTGTCATTATGAAATGCTTATTTTTGTCTCTGGTGTTGCCTTAAGATATACTTTGCCTGATATTTAAATAGCTATTCTATTTGCCGTATGCTTAATATATTCAGGATACATATTTTACATCTTTTATGTTCATCCTAGGTATGTCTTTGAATGTAAAGTGCATCTCTTTGAGGTAACATATGGCTGTATCTTGCTGTATCATCCAGTTTGATAATTTTTAACTGAGATTCAATTGTTCACTCCATTCCCATTTAATGTAATATTGACAGGGCTGAATTTGTACCTGCCATTTGGCAATTTTCTTTTCTTTTTGTTCTTGTGATGCAGTTTTACTAATTTCATTTGTTTTAAGCAAATATTTTAGTATATACTTTAGTTATTTTTCACTCTTTAGCTATGTTTCTGTACATGTTTTTGGTGGTTGCTCTAGCTTATAAAATCTAACTTAATATTAACTTATTTCTGGTAAAATACTGAAACTTAATGATATTATAGTTTCATTACATCATAGCTTCATTACGCTCTTTCTTTTCTTTGTGAGATTCTTGTCATGCATATTTCATATACATACATATTGATTCCAAAAATACAGTGTCACAATTTTAAACAGCCATATGTCTTTTAAAGATATTAAGAGGGAGAAACAAAGAAACATCTCTTTTAGCTTTACCCACATATTTACTTTTACCGGTGTACTTTGTTCTAACTTTTACCTCCAAGTTACCATCTAGAGACACTCACTCAGCTTGATGGCCTTCTCTTAGCAGTTCTTGTAGGGCAGTTCTGCAAGCAATACATTTTCTGTTACTTTCTTGAGAGTGCATTTTTTTTTGAAGGATCATTTTACTGGATATTGACTTCTTGCCTGGTGGATTTTTCAGGGGTTTTTCATTTTTCTTCTTTCAATATGCTCTTTGAATATACTATTCAAATGTCTTCTCACTTTCACTGTTTATAATGAGAAGTCAGGTGTTAACTGTATTGTTCCACTCCGTGCAATAAGTCAATTTTTTTCTTGTTGTTTCCAAGATTTTATCTTTGACTTTCATCACTTTGACTGTTATGTTGTATAGATTTTGTTTTCTTTGCATTTATTCCATTTTAGGTTCATTAATATTCTGTAAGTTACAACTTTCACCAACTTTGCAAAGTTTCACCCTTTAGTTTTTAAAATATTTTCTCTGACTCTCTCTTTCTCTCTTTTTTCTTCTTGGACTCCAATTACATATATGTTTGAGTGCTTGTTATTATCCCAGAGAGCTGAGAAAATGTTTACTGGTCTTTAAATATTTTCCCTCTGTTTTTTCACTGAATGATTTCTATTGATATTTCTTCAAGTTAACTATTTCTTCTTACATATTAAATCTGCTATTAAATCCAGCTAGTGTTTTTGTTCAATTATTATATTAATTAGTTCTAGAATTTTCATTTATTTTTTAAAAAATAGTTTCTATTTCTCTCTTGAGATTCCGTATTTGTTCACATATTATGAGCATATTTCCTTTTAGTTATGTGTACTTTTTGAAAATATGAGAGTATATAGGTAATAGTAACTTAAAAATCTGTCTGCTAAATCCAGTGGAGTCTGAATCTGAATTAGATGGTTTTATCAATAGCTTTTTTCCCCTTAGCGTGTGACTTATTTTTTATGTTTTGAATACCTAGTACTTCTTGCTTTGAAACTGAACATTATAGAGAACACATTTTTAGCAACTTTGGATTCTATTTTGCCTTTGAGGTTTTTTGGTTGTTTTAATGGACAATTAATTTACCTGGGCACAAACTTTGAAATCTATCCCCTTGCCATCACTACTGTTTCTGTTCATACAGTTTTAAGCCTGAACCCATACAGTTCTCTCACATACTTGTGTGCTTAGTGGTCAGATAATAATTTGGGCAGATGTTACTCTTCAGCACAAGCTAGCCAGACTTCCATGTTTGGCTGCTAGCTTGATGTGGGTTGGGGAACACACTTAAGAGTGGATCAAATTCGTAAGTCTCCCCAGGATTTTACTTTATGCCAGTCTCTTTCTGTCCCCACCTGCAAGTGCAATTCAGCAGTCACCATGGATGTGCATTGAGTTTATTGTCGCAATCCTTGTATGCTTTCTTGCTTCCAAATTTCTCCAACTAAATTTATAGCTTCTCTGCCATCACCTCAAGCCAAGTTTGCCATCCATAGGTGACAGAGCTTGGATTTCTGCTTCCAGAACCAGATGAAAATGTCCATAGGCAAGAATGCTACACACTCATCACTTTAACCTAATACGGTAGCAGTTTTTCATGGGAAAGTGTTTCTCACATTTTTGTCTACATTTGATTGTTCCTCAGTGTCCTGAAATTATTGTTTCAATATTTTGTTCAGTTTCATTATTCTTTACTGTGGGGAAAATTGCCTGATCTATTCATACCATTAATACTGAAAGTTTAGTTCTTCAAACTCATGTTCGTGATAATAATGCTCATGAGAAAAATCTTGATTTATTGAGACTCAGTGTTTTCCATATCTTTTCTCCATCATAAAAATGAAATAACAAATGTGTAATTTATTAACATTATACTCTACCAAAGTATTGATCTAGCTTGAAGTAACAGCTAAACATAGCTCTTCTTGTGTGTCAGTCAGTGTTCTAAGTACTTTGCATTGTAACCTATTTAATTTCTATACAAGGAAACCATATAAGAAAAGCATTAATATCATGCCTGCATTAGTCTGTTTTCACACTGCTATGAAGAACTACCTGAAACTGGGTAATTTATAAAGAAATGAGGTTGTATTGACTTATGGTTCTGCATGGCTAGGGAAGCCTCAGGAAACTTACAATCATGGTGGAAGATGAAGGGGAAGCAAGGCACATCTTACATGGCTGTAGGGGAGAGAGAGAGAGAGAGAGAGAAAGAGAGAGAGAGAGAGAGCATGAAGGGGGAAGTGCCACACACTTTTAAGCCATCAGATCTCATGAAAATGCACTCACTGTCATGAGAACAGCAAGGGGAAAATCCCCCCCAGATCCCCAATCTAATAACCTCCTAGAAAGCTCCTCTTCCAATTCAACATGAAATTTGGGAGGGGTCAGGGACAGAATGATATAGTTTGGATTTGTGTGCCCACCCAAATCTTACATCAAATTGGAGGTTGGGCCTAGTGGGAGGTGATTGGGTCATGGGGATGGATTTTCCACTTGATGTTCTCATGATAATGAGTTCTCATGAAATTTTTGAGATTTAATTACTGCCCCTCTGGGTTTCAGATTTGCATGGGACTTGTAGCCCCTTGGTTTTGTCCAATTTCTCCCTTTTGCAATGGGAGCATTTACCCAATGCCTATACCCTTAATGTATCTTGGAAGTAACTAACTTGTTTATGATTTTACAGGCTCATAGGCAGAAAGGACTTACCTTGCTTCAGATGAGACTTGGACTTGGACTTTTGAGTTCATGGTAGAATGAGTTAAGACTTTTGGGAGACTCCTGGTTTTGAAATGTGAGAAGGACGTGAGATTTGGGAGGGGCTAGTGGTAGAATGATATGGTTTGGCTCCATGTTCTCACCAAAATCTCATCTTGAATTGTAATCACCACATGTAAGAGGAGGGTCCTGGTGAGAGGTGTTGAATCATGGTTTATGAATTTCTTCATAAAGTACCCAGTCTCAGGTAGTTCTTTATAGCAGTGTGAGAACAGCTTAATACAATGCCCTTTCTACAGATGGGAACCAATGCTCAGGAAGAAGAACTGATTGATGAAAGCTATACAACTAATGAATAGTGATGTCAGGAATCAAGCATTCTGGTTTCTGAGTCCATGCCTGAGACACTACACTCTTCCATCTCTTAAGTTCCTGAAACTGTGACTCAGGAAGATCCAACATCAAATCTACCAGGGTACCTCACAGTGCTGTACTTAAACTTGCTGTCTTCCACTCTACATCAGCACACTAGCTGGTTCTCTAATAATGCCTACAAGATCTAGCTTGACAAAATTCCTTTAGTTTATATGCAGAAATGAGAAGACGGTGTTTTGTGCATTTTACAATTTACATATACTGTTTTTCAACTCTGGATACATGACAAAAATAAACATCTGTGTTAAATGAAAGCATGCCATCAATTTCTGAGGTACTATACTGAGAACTTTCCTGTATGATAATGTCATGGAAATAGCACATCTGATTCTTTCAAGCAGTACTCAAACCAAGGCTCAGAATATTGGAATGGATTCAAACAAATGTATTCCATCTATGTCCATTTGGCCTGATATGGCTATCAAATGCTGGCCAAGAAAGGGAAGGAGGGCACACATGGATGTGTGAAGAGTGGAGAGGAGGTACAGGAGGAGCAGAGGTGGGACTCAGTTTTTCACAGCCAAAAGCATATAGGAGGAAATCACTTGCTTCACAATATACAAATTGCCCCAAACTGCTTTTGAAGGAGATAGCCTGTGGTGTGATTAAATCATGCTTATAGTCAGATCATCTGAAAAGAATCCAGGTAGTTTCCTAGGTATACTGAGAACAGAAGAACTGCTGCAAGATGATACACAATTAGTAGCCCCAACATTCTTGCTCATGCATTTCATATGATGGGTAATTTCCCCTGATAGGCACATGCTTATGACTCCAGCAATGTGCTTAATGAAGCTTGTGAATGGTTGTCTTTATTTTTTTTTATTATTATACTTTAAGTTCTAGGGTACATGTGCATAACGTGCAGGTTTGTTACATATGTATACTTGTGCCATGTTGGTGTGCTGCACCCATCAACTCGTCAGCACCCATGAATTCGTCATTTATATCAGATATAACTCCCAATGCAATCCCTCCCCCTCCCCCCCCATGATAGGCCCCAATGTGTGATGTTCCCCTTCCCAAGTCCAAGTGATGTCATTGTTCAGTTCCCACCAATGAGTGAGAACATGCGGTGTTTGGTTTTCTGTTCTTGTGATAGTTTGCTAAGAATGATGGTTTCCAGCTGCATCCATGTCCCTACAAAGGA
>NW_016826183.1:812700-921090 GCF_001698545.2 Rhinopithecus bieti
GAGGGGGATATCACCACCGACCCCACAGAAATACAAACTACCATCAGAGAATACTATAAACACCTCTACGCAAATCAACTAGAAAATCTAGAAGAAATGGATAATTTCCTGGACACTTACACTCTTCCAAGACTAAACCAGGAAGAAGTTGAATCCCTAAATAGACCAATAGCAGGCTCTGAAATTGAGGCAATAATTAATAGCCTACCAACCAAAAAAAGTCCAGGACCAGATGGATTCACGGTTGTCTTTATTTTTAACCCAGATTTGAAATTATTACTTTATTATTGTCTGCATCATTTCATGTTGCATTATTTGTAGTATCTTTTTATTTCTTCATTTTTTCTCTAACTTATTGAGATGAATACAAACATGTTTTATATTTAATTTAATCTTCTTTAATAGTGGTAGCAGTCTTTATATACAGCATTTTTATTTTGTTCTGTAAGTTTTCATATAAGCATTCTATTTTGTGGCTTTCTAAATAACTTTAATTTCAGTTCTGATTTTCTCTAATTCATGATTATCTAAAAGAGTTGTTGCTAATATGGAAATAAGTAAGGTATTCTTGTTGCCTTTTGTCACTTATTTCTAACTTTTATTAGCTTATAATTAGAGAATATGAACTACAAAAAAACTACTTTTGTAAATGAGTTATGACTTTTATAGGTAAGTACATATCCATTTTTGCAAATAATCCATATGCAGTATGCACATGTATAAAACACTCTGAAGAAAATACATTTCTCTATATCTATATATTGTTATTTACTTATACATCTATAAATTTGTTTATTAACCTATATTCTTTGATTTTTAGTGGAAATATGTGATCGAGTGATGTTTATGCATGCTTTGCACCATAACTATTCTGCTTGTACTTCTTATTTTTGTTACATGTTGAATGTTAAGTTGTTTGGTGTATTACGGTTTATTATGAGTGCAGTTTATTTATAAATGAGGACTCTGGCTGTTAATATAAAATTCTTCTATATTGTTTAGAGTTTTCAACATTAAATTCTACCCAGTTTCATATTAAAGTTGCTTCCATAGCTTTCCTGTTTGTTTACTTGTATCTGGAATCTCTTTGTGAACCCCTTTATTTTCAACCTTCCACTTTTTACTCACTTGGTTTTGTTTATTATTTTGTAGACATAATATAGCCAGGTTTATTAGTGTTTTGTTTATTTTTGTTTCTTTGGTTTAACCCAATCTAAAATGTTTTTTCTCTGTAGCCCAAGAATAAAAGCAGTAACCTAGATTTGAATCTTCCCCACAGCCACCAAAATATTTTATAAATTTTAAAAAAAACAGGACAAATAGAATCCCACATAACACAAACCTTCAGCACAACTATAGAGAAACCACACGGAACTGTCTACATATAGAAAGATAAACACCAAACTCCATCAGAGGCAATGCTCATCCCCCACATCCCTGGCTGCTAATACTAGTCAGTGAAAGTTTGCCAAAAAACATGGCATGTTCATGGTCCCAAAGTGATATGGTTTGGCTGTATCCCTACCCAAATCTCATCTTGAACTGTAGCTCCCACAATCCCCACATGTCATGGGAGGGATCTGGTGGGAGGTAATTGAATCATGGGGGCAGGATTTTCTTATGCTGTTCTTGTGATAGTGAATAAGTCTCATGAGATCTGATGGTTTTATGAAGGGCAGTTCCCCAGCACATGCTCTCTTTCCTGCTGCCCTGTAAGACATGCCTTTGCTCCTCATTCAACTTCTGCCATGATTGGGATGCCTCTCCATACATGTGGAACTCTGAGCCTATTAAATCTCTTTTTCTTTATGAATTATCTAGTCTCATGTACTTCTTCATAACAGTATGAAAATGGACTGATACCCAAAGCATCTCTCCACAAATGACTTCATTACAAGTGGAAGAAAATAATAACTTTATGGTAGAAAAGCCTGGTGAACCCTGCTTTTGTGAAGCAATCAAAGGGAACGTCACCAGCAAAGAGACAATACAATATTCTGTGTTTTATATATGATGCACAGAGAGGGACACACATCACTTACATAAAGGTCCTGCAAAATTGAATTGAATCTAACCGAAATCTAGTGCAGAGGAACCTTATGCAAACCCAAACCAAGGGTCACTTTAGGAAATAACTGGCCAGAGTTCCTCCAAAAGGTCAGTGTCTTAAAAGACAGAGAAAGGTTGAGGAGTTCTCCCAAACAGAAGAAACTAATTACGTATGACAACTGAAAGAGATGTGTGAGCCTGAAGTGGATACAGAGCAGGAAAAAGAAATTTGCTATAAATGACATTATAGGGACAAATGGTAAATTATCAATATGAAATATCGATTCAATAATGGCCTATGATGGGCACAGTGGCTCACACTTGAATCCCAGTACTCTGGGAGGCCGAGGTGGGCAGATCGCCTGAGGCCAGGAGTTCGAGAGCAGCCTGGCCAACATGGTGAAACCCCGTCTCTACTAAGAATACAAAAATTAGCCAGGCATGGTGGTGCACGCCTATAATCTCAGCTACTTGGGAGGCTGAGGCAGGAGAGTTGCTTGAGCCTGGGAGGCAAAGGTTGTCATGAGCCAAGATCACGCCACTGCACTCCAGCCTGGGTGACAAGAGTGAAATTCCATCTCAAAATACTAATAGTGCCTATGAATTTCCGAATTTTGATAATTTTCCTGTGGTCATGTTAGAAGAAATCCCGCTTTTCAGGGAATTCATACTGAACTATTTAAGAGTTAAGGGTCACCTTGTCTATAATTTACCATCAAATAGGTCAGAAAAATATTACAAATGTACAGAAAGTGAAAAATAAAGTATATATAACAAAATAAAATGGATGATTCTGATGAAGCTTATACAGGAAATTCTTCATAATAGCCTCATGTCTTTTCTGTAAAGTTGAAATGTTATCAAATACAAAGTTTAGCAAGAAAGAAAAAATTATACACATTCATGCTTGAATTGATTTACTTGGTTTTATTCCCATCCTCTTGGCTTAAATCTACTAGTTTTGTGTGTGTTTCCTCTTTTTCCTCCTCTTTCATATATTTGCTGCTTTGGTCAACTTGCTCCGGTTTCCCTTTTATTGTTATTACTTGGAAGTTTCTGTGCATTTCCCATTCGTGTGGGTATCTTCCGTTTCCCCAGGACTATAATTCTCTGACTTTTACGATTGATGAGAGCAAGACACCACCTATTTCTTCTGCAAGAGGCACAATAAACAGGCCCCTCTCTCTCACGTGGCACGAGGCAGAAACGACTCTCTTTCTCTTGCTCCTCACCTTGTATTTCTTGTCCTAATTACTGTAACAGCTCTGCCTTCCATCACCAAGCCAGCAATCTTAGCCTCGTCCTCCATCCTCCAACCCCTCAGGTGTTTACCGAGTTGTGCACCTTCCACGCCAGTGCCGTGGACCAAGCCCATGCTGCTTCTCCACACACAGACCTCACACTCCCCAGATTCTGTGCTGCTCCCAATATACCAACACACACCCCAGCTGTCATCCCCTTCCACTCCATCTCCATGTTATCCTTGTGTTAGCTTTTGGATGCAAATGTCTTATCATGTCACCTCCTGACTTTAAACCGCAACAAGTCTCTGACTACTTGAGAGTAAAGTCAACTAAAAATGAAGATCACAGAATCACTCACTGTGTATCTCCCATCTGCTGTGCCAGGCACCTCCTTTCCCCTGACCCAGGTTCCTGCTCCTCTCACACTAACCAGACTCACTCCTGGGGCCTCCCCTCTTGGTAGGTAATGGGTTCTCAATTTGGAAGCTCTTCCTCCTCCTGTCTGCCCAATTCCTCTTTACCCCTTAACATCTGAAACAACCACCACCGCCTCTGAGCTCTCCTTGGGCGCCCCTGCTAGAGCCATTGCTCCTGGGTCCTCTTCGTGTCTCTAGCACGGCATTCATCAACTCCAATTGGAGCAATCGGAACGCCTCATGCAGACAGTGTATCATGTTCACCTTGGGTTCGTTGGTGTCTAGCATGGTGCCTCTGCAGACAATTCGGACTCAATACACAAGTGCATGTGCACAGGGAAAGCGAAAAGGCAGGGTGACAGGACCACAAACACTTCACAGTCCACATAGGAAATAGAACTTGTGAAGGTGTGATGGGGATGGTTTCTCCCTGAATCCAGAACCCGTCCTGCACTCCCCGTCCAGGCTGAGCCCCAGCAATGTCCTCCACTTGCCTTTCACTCACTTCATTCACATGCCACACAGTAGGGCTGGAGTGATGCCTTTCTGTGCCCACAATATCTGTCTTCCTTTCAAAATAATCACATGAGGACAAGATTAAAACTGCCCTTATGATGCCTGCCAGGCAACTAAGTCAGGTCCCGGTGCTGAAGAGGCAGCTGCCAAAGATCCTGGCCTTGTGGATTCTGCCAATCAGTTACCCCGCCGCCAGGGAAAGAAGGAGAACTCTTTGGAAAAACCCCTCCCCAGATGAAGGCAGCCTGCTGCCTGACGCTCATGAAACAGAACCCGCCAACAGCCACTCCTGATCCTGCCTCCCTCCCATCCAGGCTTTGCCGAGCCTCCTGCGTATGCTGAGATCACTCTCACACCCAAATGAAAGAAAACAACAGCTTCCATTTCAATAAATTAAATGGGATTAAAACAAAAAGACATAGAATGATGTAGTGATTTCTAATTTGAGGGCACAAAGGCAGAAGGAGAGGGGGCAGGTTCTTAATGGAGCTCCCGATGGCCATGAAATGTAAGTAAAAGCCATTTCCATAAATTATGGAAATACACACTGGCCTCAAGTTCATCCCATTTTCATATTGTTTTGCTGCCTTAAAGACACAGGCTATTTTGTAACATCTGTTTTAGGGACCCTCCCTTTCTCCTGCACTTCATTAGAAATTCAGCAGCTCTCTTTTCTAATGAGTGCTCACTGGCACTGGGAAGTGGATGATGCGCCTTTTTGTTGCTGCATGGGCTGTGATGCTTGAGTGGAAATGCTTCAGGCACAGAGCATGAGCTGGGACAAGTACCTGGATGGTGTGGTGGCCAACGCAGTGTGCCACAAGGAGGGGCATGCTTTCCAGGAAAGGCCAGAGTCATGGGGAAGATGTCGGTGACTGTGATTTGATTATAAACAAGCAGATGCTATGTTTACCCTTTTCAAGCAGCAGTGTGAATCCAAAGGGTCTGATATAGACCGTGTTTGATGAAACTTAAAAAAAAATCTGACTTTATTTATTTATATAGCAAGATACTATATTTCTTGAAGTTGAAAGCACACCTGGAAATTAAGCCCCACCTTCAAATACTGAAAAGCAGAGATGAACACAGGGGCTGTTTGAGAGTTTGTCGCAATGCATGACAAGCTTCTCAGGTTCAGGCTGCCAAGAGGCTCGATCTGCTGTGATCCCCCATTTGTTAAAGGGACAGGCGTGGAGCTCCACACTGGTCCTGGGATTAAAGGGAAGCAAGGAAAGGAGGAAAGGGAGAAACAAGGAGAGTGGGAGAGTAGGAAGGGGGAGGAGCCTGGGAAGCAGGTGGAAGGCGTCACACTCTCCACCTTGACTTACAACGAGGCTGTGTCCCAGGGCCCCCCCTCCAAGCATCCACTGGCCCCGCAAGTCCTGAGCATCCACTGCAGCACTGATCCCCATTCTGGCAGGACCCTGAACACAACAGCAGGGAATGGTCTCTTCAAGTGAGGCAAGTCCAGGTGGGAGCATCTTACCTGTACTCTACCATGCCATAGTTACATTCTGGGATTTTGAGTTCTGTATCTTAGCATGAATTGTGTAGGTCTTCCTGTTATTAAGATATGAGGATATGTTTTCCAGCATGTAACATACAAATCTAAAAATCAAAGGATAAAACTTTGAGAGTTACAAGATTGGTGCTTTCTGAAGACACGAGACCATTATGTTACAGACTGGCCAGGTTGCTGGCTGTCAACCACTTAAACTAGAATTGAAAGAAATTCTTCTTATTTCATTTCCTAACTTCTAGTCTTCAGTATCTTCTTCCTCCTACCTTATTCCAACTCCAACCTCATCCCTGCCCCGCCACACACACATGCACACATGTGCACACACGTTTTCTCTCTCTCTTTCTCTTTCCCCCTCCTTCCTTGTCCCAACTTGTCTGACATGTCCTAGTGCCTCCACTTTGCAGTTAGTTTGGGTGACCATAGATGGTACTAGTTTCTGTTTGAGCTCCAGTAAGAAGAGAGAGAACAGAGGTTTAACTTCCACAGCATTGATTCCGAGCTGGCATTTGTCCTTCTGTCCTGGCCTCCAAATCTCAGTTTCTGCTGGGAAGCAGCCCATGCCAGCCCACGCCATGGACCCGGGCAGCTCTGCATTGCAGAAGCCATTGCCAGCCTGAGGTGGGCTTGATCTGATGATATGTTCACGCAGCTGCCTCCCTATTTGGTTTGCTATTTGATCCAGACTTCTTTAAAAATACAATTTGACAGATTTTTTTAAATTCAGAATTCCAGGCTGGGAAGTGGAAAATCTGTCTCATTTGGAAACAACTGTGAAACACATTGGTTCAAAGAGGAGTTCTGTGCAACCGACAGAGAAATGATTCTCACATAAAAATAAACAAAATACAGGGAAACAAATGCAAGGTAAGTGTGTGGCACTCACGGAGAGAATGCCTGTGGTGAGGCTGTTCGCCCTCCTGCCATGCTCCTGAGCCTCCTCATCTTTGAGTCCCCTCCTGCACCCCTGAAAAGAGAATGGTAACTTTTCTACCCTTTCACGAGCTCCCTTATTCCTTGATTTCTTTTAGGCATTTTCAGAGGAAGTCTTTCTGGGGCTATAGAAAAATGGAGAAAACAGAAAGTTGGTCACAAGCCTCCTTTGTCGTGGTGGAAGGGTGTGCTTGGTAAGGCTCCAGACTGTATTCTGAAGCCACATGTTGAAGCCGTTTATCTTCTGCCAAGGAATATTTTTCCCAGCATCAAGTGCAAGTTTGGAAAAGCAGAGATCTAGCATATCACTTCGATTTCTCTTAGCATCCCCTAGCTATTTGTCCTTGGGTGCTTCCAGCCAGCTCTTCAAGACTATGTGTGGTGTGGTCCTCACCAAGCTCCCACAGGGGCAATCTGATGGTCCTTCCCCTCTATCTTCTGTCCCTACTGCTTCCACCAAGCACAGCCGCTGCTCCACTTCCTGCTCCAGGGTTTCTGGGAGACACAGAGACGCTTGCCAAACACAACTTGAAGTTCCCAAGAAGGGGTGGGGGAAAATTTTGAACCATGTGTAATGGGTGGCTAAATTCTCCTTTTTCCTCCAAATGTGAGGTCCTGAGATGTGTACTGATATACATGGAGTGGTCAGTAGCCCTTGACATCAGGTGGCAGCCTTCGCAAAAGGCACCTTGCACTGGCCCCCTTTCCTTCCATGCCCACCTCACACCCCTGGGCCCTCCTTCCAGCCTCCTTAGTAGCCTAGCTGCCTGCACCTAGTAATACAGCCTTGCCTGCGCTTCCTGGGAAATCCAGACAAAGACACACATTAGTACAGTCAAAGTCATCAGTGGTATCACTATCATCTGCGTATTTGACTTTGAAACATATCTTAAGGGATTTGTCACAGTATTATTTGTTTTAACACAGAATTCATGTTACTAAAAAGTCTTGCACTTTATATTTTACCAAGTTTACAAGAGCTAATAGAATAAAGTTCTCATTTTTACTTAATTCACTTGGCAAAGAGTGTCTGATGCCTTGGGCCCTGAAGATTCCAGATAGGAAATAGTCAATGCAGAGGAGGACAGAGCTATTTCTTTCCCTGATTTAGTTGAATGTGGCTCAGGATTGTGTGTCAACTTTAAAATGGTATGCCACTGAAATGGTTTGGCTGTGTCCCCACCCAAATCTCATCTTGAATTGTAGCTTCCATAAGTGGGAGGGACCCAGTGGGAGAAACTGAATCATGGGATTAGTTTCCCCCATACTGCTCTCATGGTAGTGAATAAGTCTCATGACATCTGATGACTTTATAATGGGAAACCCCTTTTGCTTGGCTCTCATTCTGTCTTGTCTGCCCCCAAGTAAGACATGACTTTCACCTTCTGCCATGATTGTGAGGCCTCCCCAGCCATGTGGAACTGCGAGTCCATCAAACCTCTTTTTCTTTATAAATTACCCAGTCTCAGGTACGTCTTTATCAGCAGCGTGAGAAAGGACTAATATAGGCTCCCTCTGGATTCTTGTTGAGCTTAAACTCAATGAGGTCTTGTGCTCTTTCTTCTTGTTTATGCTATTGTCAAGACAGCTCTTTCCAAAGTATGCTTACATAGTTTCATTTTATTTGTTTGTTTTTACCTGTTAAATTGCATTAACTGGTTATTCTAGAATGTCTATTGTTACAGAAATAAGTTCTTTTGCGGCCAGGTGTCTGGAAAAAAAAAAAAAGAAGAACTGAAATGTTTTTTTCTTTACTTCATGGCTTTACCCTGTAGTGTTTATCATGGACTTGATATAGAAAAGAAAATAATTTTTTATTAAACTATTTTTGAATTCTGCATTATGCTAATAATCACTGTTAAAATTGTTAGATAACCTACATTAAATGAAGCAATTCTTTGAAAGACACAATATTTCAAAACCATCACAAAAAGAAAGAGACAATCTGAACAGGCCTATATTTATTAAAGAAATTGGATCAATAATTTTTCACCTTGCAAAACAAAAGCATCAGGCACTGATAGGTTCACAGGTGAATTCTACCAAAGGCTTAAGGAAGAAATTATATCAATTCTCTTAGAGAATTAGAAATAGAAAAAATAGACACAAAGTGAAATGTTCCTAGCTCACTCTATGGAGCCAGAATTACCCTAATACCAAAACCAGACAAAGATATTTCAAAAAAAGAAAACTATAAACCAATACCTCTCATGAATGTAGATGTAAAAGTCCTCACCAAAATATTAATAAAATGAATTCAATGATGTATAAAAAGAATTATACACCATGACCATGTGGGATTTATCTCAGAAATGCAAGGCTAGTTCAATATTTGAAAATCAATTAATGTAATTCATCACATAACTGAAAAAAAGAAAAATTATATGTTCATATCAATAGACACAGAAAAGGCATTGACAAAACCCAACATCTACTCTCCATGCTATAAAAACTCAGTGAACTAAGATTAGAGGGAAACTTCCTCAACTTGATAAAGAATAGCTACAAAAATCTGCAACTAACATCATACCTCATAGTGAGAAACTATTAATAGAAGTTTTCCCACTGAGATCAGGAACAAGGAAAGGATATCCTCTCTCATCACTCCTTTGCAACATTACTGTGGAAGTCCTAGATAATGTAATAAAAAATATGAAAATTCACAGATTTTGAAGGGGGAGGGGAAATGATTGTTGCTCACAGATAACATAATTATCTGTGTAGAAAATCCAAAAACAAATAAACAAACAAAGCCTTGGAACAAATAAGCCAATATAGCAGGGTTGCAGAATATAAAGTTAATATACAAAAGTAGATTACTTCCCTATGTGCTAGCAAATAACACAAGGAAATCAAAAACAATATTATTTATATTAGCACCAAAAAAATAAAACACTTAGGGATAAATCTAGCAAATTTGTACAAAATCTACATGAAGAAAACAAAACTTGAATAAAATAAATCAAAGAACTACATGGAGAGATATTCCAAATTTATGAATAGCAGGACTCAATATCATCAAGATGTCAAATTGAAGATTCAACACATTCCTCTGTAGATTCAATGCATTCTTAATCAAAATCCCAACAAATTATTTTGCCAATATAGACAAGCTGATTCTAAGGTTTATATGGAGAGGCAAAATATCAAGAATAGCCAACAAAATATTGAAGGAAAAGAACAAAATCAGAGGACTGACACTACCTGACTTCATGACTTATCAGTAATCAAGAGAGTATAACATTGGTCAACAAATAAACAAAGAGATCAATAAAACAGAATAGATAGCCCAGAAATAGATACTTATAAATATAGTAAACTATATAGATATAGTTAACTAATATAAGTGAACACTTATGAATATACTAAATAAACACTTATAAATACAATAAAGTAGTATTTGACAAAGATGCAAAGGCAATGCCATGGCACAAAGATAGTTTTTTCAACATATAATATTAGAACAACTTGACATCCACACGGAAAACAAAAAAGGAATATAGACACAGATCTTATCCCTTTCACAAAAATTAACTCCAAGTCAATTACAGACCTAAATATAACATGTAAATATATAAAACTCCTAGAAGATAGCACAGGAGGAAATCTAAATGGCTTTGGGTATGGCAATGGCTTTTTCAATGCAACACCACGAGCACAATTTGTGAAAGAAATAATTACTAAGGTGGACTTCATCAATATTGAAAACTTCTACTCTATGAAAGACAATGTAAAGAAAATGAAAAGACAAGCCACAGACTGGAGAAAATATTTGCAAAAGATGTATTGGAAAAAGGACTCCTATCCACAATACAAAGAACTCTTAAAATTCAACAGTAGTAAAACAGCCCAATTAAAAAACAGTCCAAAGTCCTTAACAGACACCTCATCAAAGAAGTTATAACGATATAGATGACAAATAAGCATATGAAAAGATGATTCTTTTCAAATGTCACTGGGAAAATAAAAATTAAAACCACAGTGAGATACCACTGTACCTATGAGAGTGCCCAAAATCTGGAACATTGACAACACTGAATGCTGGTGAGGATGTGGAGCAACAGGAACTCTCATTCATTCCTGGCGGGAATGCAAAATGGTACAGGCGCTGTGGAAGACAGGTGGGCAATTTCTTACAAAACTGAACACACTCCTACCATGCACTCCAGCATTTGTGCTCCTGGTAGCTACCCAAAAGAGTTTAAACTGTATATCCACACAAAATCCTACAGAAGGATGTTTATAGCAGTTTTATCCATAGTGTCCCAAACTTGGAAGCAAGCAAAATGTCCTTCAGTAGGTGAATGGATAAACTGTGGTACTTTTTGGACAATAGAATATTATTCAGGACTCAAAAGAAATGAGCTATCACACCATGAAAATATACAGAGAAGCCTTAAATGCATATTAGTAAGTGAAAGAAGCCATTCTGAAAAGGCTGCATACAGTATGGTCCAACTACATGATATACTGAAAAAGACAAAACTTTGGAGACAGTAAAAAGATCACTGGTTGTCAAGGGTTTGAAGAAGGGAAGGATGAATAGTTGAAGTACACTCAGGTTCCAATCAAATCACACTTACTATGCCATGCTTACTTAATACAGTGTGATCTGATGCCCTGTCTCATAGCAGATGGGAAGCACAGAAACAGAGAAAATACAGCAGGCTTTTGCAGGGGGCACAGTGACAGGCAGGGAGGTGATCACCAACAACCTCACACTGGGAGAAGCAGCCAGGAGCCCAGCGGCACACATGGCTCTGTGTGAACACATCTATCATAATGAATGTGCACATCGGGGAAAGGTTAAAGCCAGTTCTGCAGCTGCTGCCTAAGAAGGCAGGAAAACATTTAATGTGTTTAATCTTAATCTTAACACTAAATCTTTTTGGAGAGACATATCAACAAAAGAAGAAAAGAAATATTAGTGCAGGAGGGGGTGCATGTCAGGGAATGGAAGATTAATTCTTATGAAAATGCCATTTCCTGATAATACTGCATGAATCTGGTATTTTATAGAATGCATCTGCTGTTTTACTTGCAGAACTGGATGAGGTTTACTCGAACAATGGGAAGAATATGCTCATTGTCTTATTGTGCATCTTCATTGCTGGACTCAGGTTGGCCAGGTGGTTTTTAAGATGTTTCTGACCTTGGTCATTGGTCAGGGACTTTATTCTACTGTCATCTTTATGCAGAACATTGCTAAAGAGATTTTTGCTTAGATAGATTGATTAGAACAGCTGAGCTGAAGGCACCTGATTAGAATATAGATGGTCACATGCCGTTTTTCATAGCAGCCTTGCAGTGTGCCTTTTCCTATGCATGGTTTCCCCTGCTTTGAAATTCTTGGTGCTTTCCTAGAACATTGGGATGGGACTCTTGATCAGCTGATCCTGGGGCTGGGTTCATGGAGATCATGCTTTTAGGTCACCCTGCATAAGGCTACCTTGTGGGCAGTCATGATTGGGAGTCCCTTGGGTAATCAACTTGCAGGATAATTGCAGAGAAAGCCTACACGCACGCCAGGTATGTCCACATTAGGTATAAATGTCTCACATGTACATGTACAAACTGGCTTAGGCCAAACAAGCCTTCATTAAAACATATCTGCTCTGTTTTATTCCAACACATAAACCAGACTTGCTCGGATTGCATTTTTTCAAATTCTGAAAAAAAAAAAATTCATGAAGATGATGTGAAGGGTCTTCAGAAAGTTCATTAAAATGCAAATTATTTTAAAACTCTAGGCATAGATTTTAAAAAATTTTTGCACCAAAATAAACTTATACGAACTTGTTATAATATGTCTAAACAAAATCTAGTTTGAGGTACTAAGAAGGATAAGACATCAGTTCGATAAGCACCCTGTCAGAGCAACATGAATTCAGCTAAAACTGAATTAATAACAAGCATAAAATTTATGGAGAAGCTTGGAAAAAAACAGTGAAATCATTTATGCTCTACAAAATCTTTATGAGACCATAGTGCCCTAAAGAAATTAGCACTTTACAAATGGATAGCTTATTTTAGGAGGGAAACGGGTGATGTTGAAGGTGAAACCCACAGCAGCAGACCATCCACATCATTTTTTCAACCTGTTTTGTTTTTACTGGAGTCTTAGGTGGCCACATCAGTTTTGAGGAAAAAATTTTGTTCATAATCTAACTGAAGTGGACCAACAAGTAACAGCAGAAACAACAGCCAACACTATAGACATCTCAACTGCTTCAGCTTACACAATTCTGACTGAAAAATAGTTTAGCAAACTTTCCGCACAATGGTTGCCAAAACGATTGTGTCCAGATCAAGCTGCAGACGAAGCAGAACTTTCAATGGAAATTTTAACCAACTGGGACCAAGATTCTGAGGCATGTGTTTGAAGAATTGTAACAGGAAATGAAACATGGTTTACCAGTATGATCCTGAAAACAAGGCACAATCCAGCAAAGGCTACCAAGAAGTGGAAGTGGCCCAGTCAAAGCAAAGGAAGATTTGTTGAGAGCAGGGGTCAAGGCAACAGTTTTTTGGGATGCTCAACACATTTTGCTTATTGACTTTCTGAAGGGTCAAAGAATACATCTGCTTATCAGGACGGTGTTTTGAGAAAGATAGCCAAAGCTTTAGCGGAGAATCACCAGAGAAGGCTTCACCAGAGCATCCTTCCCCACCACAACAATGCTTCTGCTTATTCTTCTCATCAAACAAGGGCAATTTTTAAAAAGTTTTGATAGGAAATCACTAGGTATCCAGCTTAACAGTCCTGATTTGGCTCCTGAATTTTTTTTTTAATTGAGACAGAGTCTTGCTCTGTTGCCCAGGCTGGAGTGCAGTGGCGCAATCTCGGCTCACTGCAACCTCTTCCTCCAGGGTACAAGTGATTCTCCCACCTCAGCCTCCCGAGTAGCTGGGATTCCAGGCATGCACCACCATGTCTGGCTAATTTTTGTATTTTCTGTAGAGACAGAGTTTCACCATGTTGGCCAGGCTGGTGTCGAATTCCTGGCCTCAAGTGACCCACCCACGTCAGCCTCCCAAAGTGCTGGGATTACAGGCATGAGCCACCACGCCAGACCCTGATTTGGCTTCTTTTGACTTCTTCTTTTCCACTATTAAAAAAAAAAATCTCTAAAGGGCAATAAGTTTTCTTCAGTTAATAATGTCAGAAAGACTGCATTGACATGGCTAAATCCCCAAGATTCTCAGTTCTTTAGGGATGGACTCAATGTCTGGTGACATTGTCAGTGTGAAATTGTCAGTGGCCACCTCCCTGCCTGTCATTGAGCCTCCCGCAATAGTCTGCTGGATTTCCCCTGCTTCTGTGCTTCTCGACTGCTGTGAAACAGGGCACCAGACCATGCTGCATATTAAGTAAGCATGGCATACTAAGTGTGACTTGATTGAAATCTGAGTGAAGGCTCAGGCTTTTAGGGAGCTGTTTTAGGGATATTAAAGATCTCTTCGGTTTTTCTTTGAGAGTAGGAATGTCCCATAGGAATGAGGATGGGAAGACCTCCAATTAACAGGGTTATGACCATCAACCAAAGCTACACATCTGAGAAGTTGAAGAAATACTGGTGCCTGGTTCCACCTTGGAAGATCAAAATTTAATTGGGTTAAGAGGAAACCTGAGGGTCATGACTTTTTAAAGCCCACCAGGTAAAAATATGCACCTGGCTCTGAGCACCTTGGTGCTAGAACAGGACTTCTGTGGAGAATAGGATCTTAATGGCAGGAATGAGTCTGGTCTGTGTGGTGGTTGTTCTTCATGGGCATTATGGGTTGAATTACGTCTCTCCAAAAAGTTTTTATGTTGAAGTCCTCACCCACAGAACATCAGAAAGTGACCTTATTTAGAAACAGGGTTTTTGCAGATATAATTAGTTAAGATGAGATTATACTGGAGCAAAGCTGGCCTCTAATCCAATATAAATATGTCCTTATAAATTGGACACAAAGACATACACTCAGGGAAATTGCAAATGAAGAGGAAGGCAGAGAACAACAAGGCAAGAAAAGCCAAAGATTTCTAGCAAGCCACCAGAGGATGGGAGAGAGACATGGAACAGATTCTTCATCATAACTCTCACAAGAAACTAAATTTGCTGACACTTTGATCTCAGACTTCAGGCTTCCTGAACTGTGAAGCAATAAAATTCTGTTGTTTAGGCAACCTAGTTTGTGGCATTTTGTTATGGCAGCCCAAGTGAACTAAAACAATAAGCATGGCTATAAATTCTCAAAATTTGCATCCTGAACGTGCATGAGATGCACTCCTTTATTGAGCATCTGCTGTAGATCAAATCCAAAAAAGGTGTTGAGAGAATATGCTACTGATTCAAAAGGAAAAGAGGGAGCTTTTTTTTTAAATTCACCTGGTAATTTTTGTCTCACATAATCAAGTCAGATTGCTTTACAGATAGGCAAGGCACAATGGGAGTAAGGACTCCAAATACAAAATCTATAGTGACACTCTTTCCTCTGATTTGCATGTGCAAATAGCATAGGGAGCTGTGTGTTTAACTAATTCATAGTCATAAATGTAGAATGTACTGAAATTTGCATTGCAAAATATTCTTGCTCCAGATGCTGAGTTTATGAGAATTTCTGTTGCTTTGTAAATTACAATCTTACAAAGATTCTGGGAGATCAGATATTATTGAGTCTATTCCATTTTAGGATCAATGCAAAGTCGTATTTTAGACTACTTGTGTATGTAAGATAATTTTGCAGCGTTTCCAATGTAACCACTGGCTTTAGTAAAATGTATCTTTCACAGAGATCTTCACTTGTTAATGCTTTGTAAAAGTTAGCATAGAGATACAATTTTCAAGTGTGTTTGAATAAAGCAGGAGCTGCTTTAGATACATTAAAAGTCTTTTTCTCAAGGAAGAAATAGAAAAGCTGATATTTCACACAAAAGCAACACTTTTGCTGTTTTTCTCTAGATATTTTACCTATTACTGATGTATAATATACAAGAGATATCGTTGAAGTCCAAATAACTTTTTTATATAATATTTGCTGTTCAAACTTTGTCAAGCATATTATTTGAATGAAAGAAGGTACTAGAATTGTTAAGAAAAGACAAAATTGGGAACCTTGCGAGATGCTGACTCATGGGCTGGAATCATTCCAAGAGCTCCTGGGATTTAGAAGAAGATAGGACATTGGGCCCCAGGGTAAGGGAAACCTCCATGACCCAGCTCTCCTATGTCTGAAGTACATGAGCCTCCCTGAGTGGTTCACTGGATGAGCCAGGGGTTTTGTCCAGTGTGCAATGAGTCAGGCATGAGTCAGGATCATAAAGTGACCACACAGAATTTCACACAGTCCATGATGAAATAAAGTAAGTTATAGACACTGTGATAACCAGGATCTGGGTACCCTTTGACTTTTATCTAAGTGTTTTAAGTTAAGATAACTGACTGATAATACTACATTTCTTTAGAAGCTTCTTTGCTATTAAACATTTTCACTGTCTTAGCCAGGAATGGAGCACCCTAATGCATGACTTAGACCATACAGGGACCAAATCAGCAGGAGCATTCTAGAACTGCGACAGAGGTGCATGGATTCTGGCAGGGCACTTCAGAGCAAGGCAAAAGGTTCATCATCAGCCTATCTCTTTCTTTACCATGGGCTTAAACGTAGCATCTGCTCGCAACAATGTTTTGTTTTTTGTTTTTTGATTTTTTGAGATGGATTTTTGATCTGTCACCCAGGCTGGAGTGCAATGACAGGATCTGGGCTCACTCCAACCTCCGCCTCTCGGGTTCAGGGGATTCTCCTTCCTCAGCCTCCCAAGTAGCTGGAATTACAGGGGCCCACGACCACGCCCAGCTAATTTTTTGTATTTTTGGTGGAGACAGGGTTTCACCATGTTGGCCAGGCTGGTTTCAAACTCCTGACCTCAGATGATCCACCCACCTAGGCCTCCCAAAATCCTGGGATTACAGGCATGAGTCATCGCTGCTCCTGTCAATGTTGAATCACTTTCTGGAGACAAAATCATTTCACTGTGTTTAACCTAATTCTAACGTTGGTTCTCTTTTCTTGGACAAGTTATGAGTGTTCCTGCCCTAGTTCCAGCCTGGGTGCTCCTGCATTCATGTAATATTCCAGAGTCTGTAAAGGATAATCTCTCCATTCCTTTTCAGGTTTGTATCATTGGCAGTCTATTTATTAAGTGCCCATTAGGCACAAAGGACTATAGTCAACATTGGGAAAACAGGAACCTGAACATGATATGATCATTGCTCTCAGTAAGGAGTTGAGACATCACACACAAAAACACAATTTGAGGGAGTGAGTGATAAATCTCTATGAAGGGGATATGCAGAAGTGAAGTTGAATGTCAAAGAACGGAGACGATGAGAACAAACAGTCACACTGTCTCCCTGGCATCAGTTTCCTCTCCTCTTACACGAAAGTCTCTGGCATACATTGAGGAGCTCCACAGCCCTGGGAAACGATTCCAGTTCCAGGGACCAGGAGTGGAGCTCACGCCCAGGCCAAGCCCTGCCGCCTGTGCCCATGGACACAGGAGTCGGTTGAGGCGTGGGTCTGTTGGTGGGGTGAGGGGGGTTATCTGCTTAAGTCTTTCCAGTTAGAAGAAACCTCAGGACTTTGCTGAGAATGCTGGGACAATGGCATTTGTCTTCTGCTCATTGGGAATAAAGTACACGTGGCTCTGAAGCTGTTGGCAGTTCTTTCGGGAATGTGGGAGAACCTGCCTAAGGGAATTGTCAGGAAACACAGAGACAGAAACTGCCTGTGACGCCATCAGTGTAGCCCTGGAAAGCATTATGCGGGGCTCTGTTCTTCCCCTGGACTGCCCACCTGCTCAGTTATTTAAGCCAGGGCTAGGAAAGCTTTTACATTTTTTTTTTTTTTAATTATACTTTAAGTTCTGGAATACATGTGCAGAACGTGCAGGATACACACGTATACACATGCCACAGTGGTTTGCTGCACCCATCAACCCTTCATCTGCATTAGGTATTTCTCCTAATGCTATCCTTCCCCTAGCCCCCTACTCCCCGACAGGCCCCAGTGTGTGATGGTCCCCTCGCTCATGTTCTTGTGTTCTCATTGTTCAACTCCCACTTTTCAGTGGGAACATGTGGTGTTGGTTTTCTGTTCCTGTGTTAGTTTGCTGAGAATGATGGTTTCCAGCATCATCCATGTCCATGAAAAGGACAGGAAATCATGCTTTTTTATGGGTGTATAGTATTCCATGGTGTATATGTGCCACATTTTCTCTATCCAGTCTATCATTGGTGGGCATTTGGGTTGGCTCCAAGTCTTTGATATTGTGAATAGTGCTGCAATAGACATATGTATGCATCTCACACCAGTTAGAATGGCAATCATTAAAAAGTCAGGAAACAACAGATGCTGGAGAAGATGTGAAGAAATAGGAACACTTTTACACTGTTAGTGGGAGTGTAAATTAGTTCAACCATTGTGGAAGACAATGTGGCAATTCCTCAAGGGTCTAGAACCAGAAATACCATTTGACCCAGCAATCCCATTACTGGGTATATGCCCAAAGGATTATAAATCATTCTACTATAAAGGAAAGCTNGGTCCCCTCGCTCATGTTCTTGTGTTCTCATTGTTCAACTCCCACTTTTCAGTGGGAACATGTGGTGTTGGTTTTCTGTTCCTGTGTTAGTTTGCTGAGAATGATGGTTTCCAGCATCATCCATGTCCATGAAAAGGACAGGAAATCATGCTTTTTTATGGGTGTATAGTATTCCATGGTGTATATGTGCCACATTTTCTCTATCCAGTCTATCATTGGTGGGCATTTGGGTTGGCTCCAAGTCTTTGATATTGTGAATAGTGCTGCAATAGACATATGTATGCATCTCACACCAGTTAGAATGGCAATCATTAAAAGTCAGGAAACAACAGATGCTGGAGAAGATGTGAAGAAATAGGAACACTTTTACACTGTTAGTGGGAGTGTAAATTAGTTCAACCATTGTGGAAGACAATGTGGCAATTCCTCAAGGGTCTAGAACCAGAAATACCATTTGACCCAGCAATCCCATTACTGGGTATATGCCCAAAGGATTATAAATCATTCTACTATAAAGGAAAGCTTTTTCTATAAAGCATCAGATAATAAATATTTTTAGCTTTGCGTATCACACAGTATCTGTTGCAACTACTCAACTCTGCCATTGTACTTGGAAAGCAATCCTGGAAATTATATTAAAGAAGGCATGTTGGTATGTTTCATAAAACTTATTTATGGACCCTAAAATCTGAATTTCATGTAATTTTCATGAGTTATGAAACATTGTTCTTCTTTGGACTTTTTTTCAACCACTAGACAGTATAAGTCATCCTTAGGCCACGAGCTTTACAAGAACAGGCAACAGGCCGGATTTGTCCTATGGACCACAGTTTACGCTGACCCTGGATGTAAGGCAATAAATTCCAATCTTTTTTTATTTTGGGGGGAAAGTTATCTGTTCCATTATTCACAATCTAAAACATCCTAACGAATAATGAAGACTTCATTAAAAATGGGATATTTAAACCAAATTTTCAGAAATCAGTAGAATTTGGACATGAAAATACAGTACAAAGAAATGACATGAGACAATAAAGAGATTAAAAAATGCTCATGTTAGAAGTAAAGTTTGTTTTCTGGGGGGATATAAATGCATGGACCCACCAACACACAAGGAAATTATATGACCATAAAATCTGGGAATTTCTGAATCTGGTGTATTCTCTTGGAAATACAGTGTTTATTAATATATTAAATTATCTGCAAAGTTCTGGGTAAAGAAACACTCTGTTTAACTTTGTTCAGCCGAGAACTTTCCAAGCTTATTTGTTAATGAAGCAACATTTTTTGTGGCTTAGCTGTTAGCCTCACTTAGAACAGTCCTTGGGGTACACCAACTCCAGCACCCTGCAAGTAAGTGATATATTTGGACAGGTCCAGTGGGGACATCAACAATTTCCGTTTAAATGATAGAAGTGTTAAACCTAAACAAGCAGAATAGACACCGTGGATGTCCCAACCAGACAGGATCTTATTATAAAACTTCAGACAGGAAAGAATGAGAACCTGAACTACACAAATCTGTATCTGAACTAGAAAGAAAAGGAGCAAGATCAGATTTAGAGGACAAGGGGGAGCAATTGGTCAAAGTAACCAGACCCTTAGCCTAGAAGACTGAAAATGAGAAGAGAAACAGATTTCATGAAGTAAGTTTAGATTTGTTATATTGACCCTGAGCTATTTATGGGACAGCTGAAGTACTTGGTGGGCCTTCAGAAGAGAAACCACGAAGAGTGCTGGGGACTTGCTCATCATCTGCTAGAGATGATGGTTAAGACCCAAGACCATGTGCAATCACTAAGAAGAACGGAAAGAAAAGGCAATTAATGAAGATTCACACACATCTTTAAGGGAAGGGAGGCAAATTTGGTTAAAAAGGTAGGAAGAGGACCATGAACACTATGGCCACATTGTTGCCAGGAAAGGGGGTCCCAATTCAGACCCCAAGAGAAGGTTCTGGAATCTCACACAAGAAAGAATTCAAGGCGAGTCACAGAGTGCAGTGAGAAGAGAGAGTATATTGAAAACGACACCATTACAGGGTAGGGCATCCTCAGAAATCAAGTAGAGGAACCTACCAAACTTGTTTTAAGCTTTTCTTCTATAGGAGTTGTCTATGTAAAGACTAAACCAAGTTGTGCCTATGTGCGGGTGGGCCGACAGCATGACAAAATTTATTATTTTATTAATTTAAAGAGAACTATCCTTGACATTTTAGTGTGTAAGTACATCAAAGCATAACTATAATTATCTGAAAGCATCTATTGTTATGGGCGTTGGGACATCTGCACTGTCTGTTGTCCTGGGAGTTTGTCCTTACCTGCATTCCAAGCTGCTTCTTTGGCTGTAAACACCATAGGACCCTGGGTCGTAACTGGCGAGGAATGTGCCTTGCTACTTTTAAGATGAAGCTGATTTTAAAATGGTGTCACTCTAGCTCTCCTAGACTCCTGCTTTCTGAACAGCATGAACCAAAAGGGACAGTTTAAGAAGGAGAAACTGGTCAAACATGTCAAGAATAGAGAAAGGACAGGCAGGACCAAAAGATAGCCCTTCAGTGAACTTCTGAGAAATTCCTTTAGGGCAGTGAGAGCAGAAGCCCAGTTGCAAGGGAAGCCGTGGTGAGTGGGTGGGGAGAGATGGCATGTGGGGGTCAGAGTTTCACTATTCCTTTTAGAAAGTTGACAGTGAAAGCAATGGAAGAAATTCCGTGGACATTTGTGGGGGAAAAAAGGCATTTCATGGGAAAAGCTATTCAAGAAAAGAGAGATGAGAGCAGTTGGTGAAAGTGAAGTAATGAATGAAGATAAAAAAGGAACATAGGAGGGAGGTAGGAGGTGCAGAGAGGAGATAAAGGAAGTCCAGCAGAACTATTGCTTCAATAGTGAGAACAGAGAAAGGGAGCAGGAGAGAGGCAGAATGAGATGGAGCACCAGGTACATGGGATGGTTGTCCTCTTCATGAACTGATGGGCAGAGGCATTCTTGCACATGGAAGAGAGTAGCCATGGGTGCTATGGAGAGGAAATGGGCTCTGACCTCTCATCAAGGTAAATGCAAGGTAAATGTCTCCTTATCCGTGCAACTGAGACAATGATCCAAAGGCATAGCCCATCAGATGTAATAAATGCAAACTACATTGGCTACACAGTCAAACCTCAGTAAATGTTAGCTTCTGTATGTCCATCTGCCTTTCCTTCTTCCCTCCTCCTTCCTATGTTCATTTTTTCTCCCTTACTATTTTCCTCTTCCCTCTTTTCTTCATTCTTTCCTTCCATGGACAGGAAGAGCTTTGCAACATCCACTGTTGACAATATTACAGGGAATGAATTACTGATCTCTTTCTTCAGTCTTTCCCCAAGTCATACCCTCCCAACCAAACTCACATGGCTACTGAGACGCTTCATTGCCTTCCTCATATATTTCCTATGTATTGACCCACAGCCTTTCTGCCAGTTCAGTTTCATAAGTAAATTCCAACATCTGAGGACTCTGAGTGTGCTTAAGTGCATCACAGCCACCATCCCGGCTGCAGGAAGAATCCCAATAAAATGTTCCAGGCAAATTAAAACCCATTCTCTTTCTAAAGACTTCCAGCAAAGGCTGATTAATAATTCATTCTGATCTTTAATAACTGTCTATGTTAAGAAATCTTTCCTATAGATCTAAATCCTGTCTGCTGCTGTGGGAATGGGAGCCTTTGAATAGTTGTGGTTAATTACTGGAAGCACCCATTTCTACTGAGATTCTTTTGCCAATAATTATTTATCCAAAGTGTGACCAGTGCACAGACCAAGTCAATCCTCTTCTCCAATTTGTTTCTCCCGTTTCAGCAAAGGTAATTGACACAGTTTCACACAAGGCATCTAAGCTCTATGTAAATGTGCATGAAATTCTGATACACACCGCAGTTCAACTTCCCACACTGTGAAAGAAAGCTCCCAGAGTCTGTCAAGAGCCCGTGGCTCATTGGTGTAATTCTACGTAAAGAAAAGAAAAGTACAAGTGTTCCAGATTCACTCAACGTTCACTGCTTGCCAAGTCCTTTACTGTTCACGAGGGCCACTCAGCAGGGCTTCTCTGTGTATTATCGGGCAATGAATAAAACAAGAAAACAAATTATTCTATAAAATGCAGCCCAGCTTGGGATGGCATCAATTCCATTTTTGAAGGTGAACAATCAGAAGCATGTTTCTTAAACTTTGTCCATTTTCTCAGCTACCATCTGCAGAAAATGGGGACGTGTCCAGACAAGACGTGTCCAGGTCTATGTGCTGGGTGGTTCAGGAGCAACTCCATCCACACCGTTGGTTTTGCCTGAGTCTTGCACAATGAACATTTGCTTTTGGTTGATCAGAGTCTTATAGTCGTGTTGGGAACATCATCCATACTCTGTTTGTTGTACTCCACAGCATTCTTGGCATCATCATGGCAACAAGATCCAATGCAGAATCCCTCGTCCTTCCCCTCAACATAGTCTATCTCCTATGCCCGAAGCCCTACTGCAGCTGAGGCTCTCACTGTTGCCTGTACATGTCCACACGGTTGCAATCAAGTTCATGCCTTTGTTCAGGGGCTGCATTTCTAATGAGTTCCCAGGTGGGGGCAATGCTGCTGGCCAATGCTGCTTTCATTTTGAGATGCAAGCTTCTAGATGCTCCAATTGGCCTAAATAAAATGAAATATGTGTTTAAGACATAAGCTCTTGAAATATGCATTCAGGGGATATCAAGCACAATGTCAGCTGTACATAAAAATTCAACTCTCTTATTGCAAACTTAGCATCATCAAATAAATCATCTTTTTTTCCCAAAGAACTTCTGAGATACCCTAGGACAGCCATGCTCAAGTCTAGCTGCACATTACAGGCACCTGGAAGGTGGCAGGAAGATGGAAGACTTTTTAAAAATACAGATACCTCAACCACACTCCTAAACGAACTAAAGCAGAATACCTGCAGGGAAGACAGAGGCTTCAACTGGACAAAAGCTCCCCAGGAGACTCATTGTGAAGTCAAGCTTGGGATCCACTGAACTGGCACCTCATTTAACCTTTGCCCAAGATGTGACAGAAATTACACTATGCAGTCTACATCAGATATTGAAAGCAAAGTAACTTCCCAATGCTAGACCCAAAACACCTAGTTATGGGCAAACTTTATCTTAATGATTCCCAACTGATGCTTTTCCAAAAACTCTGCCTCCACTTACAGGAGAACCTAGATAATTTCCCTTGAAAATCCCAATATTTAATTTTGCCACTGTCGTGTTGGATAAAATATTTAAAAATTGAATTATAATTTACAGGCATCTGTTTTTATTTTAATCTTGCAATTTTCTATTTCTTAACAATACCTGAATATTCTTTGATCTCCTTAGAAGAAAGATACTAATTTTAAAGGTCCATCACTGATAATGGGTTTGAATCCATGCTCAAAGAACTTCCCTAAGTGATCTCAGGAGGGAGTTTTATAAATGACTGGGGGTATTGATCCTGCTGTCTTCTCTAGTTGAGCCAGACCTCCCTTAAGTGAAATGTGACCTAGATCAGGGCAATTATAACAGAAGGATAAGACACCATTCAGCTGCCAGAGCCTTGGGACAAGAGCAATATTTTGCTTTTCTGATGCAACAGGAACAAGGGTAGCCTGAGAGAAGAGTGTTGATGGGCACAGATCCTGCAATTTCACTCCAGGTACATACCCAGGAGAACTGAAAATCAAGCAAGTTCACATACACACATGGATAGCAGTACTCCTCACAATAGCGATGTTAGCTCAACTCAGCCCCTCACCAACTGACCCCAGCCACCTTGTGGCCAAGAGGACCCCAAGAAACTTTCAAACTGAGCTCCTGGTCATGATGGGACAGAAGGTCAGACACGCCTCATTATACCCCCTTCCTGTTATGGTTTAGACACAACAATTGAGCAACATTAATGTTAAAATGGAGATCATAAGACTGACAGAACAGACTCTGCGGCAACAAGATACCAAATGATAAACAGGACCCAAGGGCATACCAGGAAAATGTTAAATCACACACTCCTATACTTAAAGAATAAACTATGTTCTAACCACCACACATTTTTTCTCTAACAGTTAAACAAGCACTAGCCTCAACATAAAACAATACCAAAACAATGGTAGCCTATCCCACTCAGGGACGTGAACTCACCCCTGTTCCAGCAGCCATAGCTGCAGCTTTTATTGGACAAGAGACTGATTTTGGTAATTTCCTCTTGATAAGAAGAGCACCGACCATGGACCAGTTATGACAGGGTTACAGAGACCACGCACTTTCATGTTTCCGTGTCCTGAAAAGACCTCTTGACATACAGGGCCTAACCGTAATACATTTAAATTTTAAGTCTCCACCCCAAAGCAAGCATGGGTCGTATGTTACATGCATGTGTGTAATACATATGCACCAGGACCAGTCTTATGAATATTCATAGGTCCTCCTGTCACCTGTTGAATATGTGTGTTTAGACAGCCTATTCAGCATAAGGCTCCTGCCCAGCTCCTCCTCTGGTGTTGGCTGGAGCCTGTGCTTCCCAGCCTATGGGACGGCCACCTTGCAGGCCATAGCCCTTTATAGGAAACAAAGTCTCCTCTCCTTTTCTAAATTTATAAATTGCATGTGTTTTTGTTAACAGCCAAAAGGGAGAAGCAGCCCAAATATCCAGCAACAGATAAACAAATAAACACATTGTGGCCCACACATACAGTGTAATAGTATTCAGCCTTATAAAGGAGTGAAGTATGGCCAGGTGCAGTGGCTCACGCCTGTAATCCCAGCACTTTGGGAGGCGGAAGCAGGCAGATTGCCTGAGCTCAGGAGTTCAAGACCAGCCTGAGCAACACGGTGAAATGCCATCTCTACTAAATTACAAAAAAATTAGATGGGCATGGCGGCATACGCCTGTAATTCCAGCTACTCGGGAGGCTGAGGCATGAGAATGACTTGGGAGGTGAAGGTTGCAGTGAGCCAAGATTAAGCCACTGCACTCCAGCCTGGGCAACAGAGCGAGGCTCCATCTTAAAAAAAAAAAACAAAAACAAAAACAAAAAAAAGGAGTGAAGTACTTACCACACTACAACATGGATGACTCTCAGAAATGTCAGTTAAGTGAAAGAAACCAGAACGAAAAAGTTACATGCTGTGTGATACCATTCATATGAAACATGCAGAGTTGATAAATCAAAGGAGACAGAATGCACACTGGAGGCTGCCAGGAGTGTGGAAGAGGAATGGGAAGAAACTCTTTAATGGATAAAGGGCTTTACTTTGGAGTGATGGAAATGTTTGGAACTAGACAGAGGAGATGGTTGCACAGCATTGTGAATGTACTAAATGTCTCTGGATTGTTCATTTTTAAAAGGCTAATTTTTATGTGAAGTCGAATATTTTTTAATATGGAAGACATTTGGCGTATCTGATGGTAACAAGGCTATGGAGAAAAATAAATCCAGGGAGGAGGATGGGCAATGCTGGTGAGAGTCACATATTCACATAGGGTGGCCAGAGAAAGGTGTCTCTGAAAAGCTGATTTTAAGCAAACCGTAAGGGACTGGGGAGAGAACCATGAGGACATCTCTGAAAAGACCACTCCAGGCAGAAGGACCCTCGAAGTGCCCCAGGCGGGAGCACACGCAGGCATCTGAAGAACAGCCAGGCAGCCAAGGTCAGAGGCTCGGCTACACCTGCACTTGTGGCTCTAAGACGCTCACACGGACTAGAGGGTCTTATGCTGGGAACCAAAGGAACTCCAGGATGAATCAAATAGAGGCTGGTGTAGTGGGAGAAAATGAGAAATAAGCTACATTACATGTAAAGCATTGAATTTAAGTCTTGTTATCAACGGAGCTACAATACTTTTACAGTGTGATTAAAACTTATTACCTAACTTATAATAATGACTTAATAATTATAGAAACAGCATAATTAAGTCACCCACTCCTGTCATCCATTCTTCACGTGACCCCCTTGAGTCACTTTTAACGTGGACTCGAATCAACTCACGTAGCAAGGTTCCTGTATCACTTTCAGGAAAAGCTCCAGGCCTCTTGCCGAAGCCTCAAGGCTCTGCAGCCTGCAGCCCCTGCTCCCTTTCTGACTTCCTTCATCCCCTGGCTCACCCAGCTCCTGCCAGGCCGGCCTCCCCATTCCTCATGGTGGCGATCATGGCTCCCTCCTCTCGCTGCCCCTCTTCCTGTCCTCATCCGAGGCTCCTCCCTCACTGGCCTCAGGGCTGTGTCGGAAAAGCCCTAGAGAGCATCCTGCCCACCCTGGCCTCCTGCCCCTCCCACAGGCTTGCTCATGCCCTTCTTCCCTGCCTGGCTAGGCACATTCCCTATATCCGTCTACTCCCGTATCTAGGTCTACCTCTGTGTCTGCATCTATTCACACACTCACATAAGTATCTTTATTACAATATGTACATACAGGCTATAGATGTTGTAGATGTTTGTTATTGCCTTTCTTCCTTCTTTAAAGTGTAAGCTCCATATACAGATTTATTTTCTTGTGTTCACTGCTGTATCCTCAGTGCTCTGAACAGATTCTGAGACCTAGCAGCCTCACAATAAGTATTTGGAAAGAGAAAGAGAGAAGTAGAGAGAGAAGGACAGAAAGAAAAATAGAAGGAAAAAAAGGAAAAAGAATCTCCCATTTCCAGCCTATAGTCACTTAAGCATCCCAAATAGCACTAAAACTGGTTGCTTCTATCATGTCAGAAAAAAATATTTCCTACAGATAATCAAGATTTCAAAAAGATATTTCAAATGGGTAGCCAGGTCTCTAGAGTGGCAATTAGGAGAAAATGGTAAGAAATCATTTGGAGGGGCTTTCAATTTGATGAGAGAGATTTTAGTTAGAACAGATGGATACGAAAAATCTGAGGCTAAGAAACACAGAAGAATGAGGAACAATTAGCAAATGTGTAAGTGGTGAATGGCCTGAAACCCTGTGACAGACATTGATAAGTGGGCGCATGTGAAAAACGAGAAACTCCCCGTGAATAGGGTGAGACAACACCTCGCACCACTCCAATCACAAGCCTTTGCCCAAAGCTGGTGATCACGCAGCTTTGTTAAGACAGGCTGCTGTAATTGCACAGTTGCACACAGACCATTAGGAAGCTTCTGGAGCAGAGGCAGGAGGCTAATTTGGGGAGGCAAGGGGGTGAGTATTCATTTCAGAAGGTCTTCTCCCAGCCACACGTGCTACTTGGAAATGGACTGCCTTGTTCTAGGGCGATTGTTCTGTTAGATAAATAACCGACATTCGCATACATGCTTTCTGACTCCAGGCAGTTAAATATTCACAAGTATCACCTGGTGCCCAGAAAAAAACTGTACTGTCTGCTATATCGTACAAATTTTTCTTTTCTTTGCTTCCAAGTTCAATTAAAGCACTCTCCAGTCAAATTCCACTGATTTACCATAACATATGCTTAAAACTCAGAGAAGCTATAACTGATTTATATTTATTTTATTTTTATTTATTTATTTATTTTTTATAGAGAGCGAGTCTCGCTCTGCCACCCACAGGCCCTGGAGTGCAGTGGCCAGGATCTGCAGCTCACCTGCAAGCTGCTGGCCTCCCCCGTGTTCCGCGCATCTGCTCCTGCCTCAGCCTCCCCGCAAGTAGCGGGACCTACAGGGCGCCCGCCAGCCTCGCCAAGGCTAGTTTTTTTTTTTTTTTTTTTATTTTTTTTTTTTGTATTTTTTAGTAAAAGAGACCGGGTTTTCACCGTGTTAGCGAACCAGGATGGCTCCGATCTTCCTTGACCTGATGATTCGGCCGCTCCGGCCTCCCAAAGTGCTGGGATTACAGGCTTGAGCCACCGCGCCTGGCCAATATAACTGATTTATAAAACACAATATCCTGTTTATTAGCAAAAGATGCCATAAGGTAACTGACAAGCTGTGTTAGCAGATCATTTTGCTCATGTTATGGGAGACTTTCTCTCTTTTTTTAGTGTTCTCCCTGACTCTTTTCAAAATTGCTGGGATGGTTATATAATCGATCATGTAATGTGTGTTTTCAAAGGAACTGTGAGAGAAATACATTCTCTGAAAATCACATAGAAATTTAAGATGTCATGCAGTTTTCCTGACAAGAAATAAATATCTCTCTCTAACCTTCCAAGATGAAGTTAGTTCTGTAAGCTGCCGGGGTGGAAACATGTCCCAAGCATATCTGATCATACCAGCAAGGTTTGCGTTTTCATCCCTTTACCCAATACCCCTAAAGGATAGATCTTCACGTTTAGGTTCCTGTAGCCTTGAGCCCTGACAGCTGAGGAGGTTGGTGGAGGGGAAGGTCAGCTCCACCAGTCCTTTTTGACTACATCCAAACATGGAACCCACCTAGGGACTGTGCAGGGACCCCAAAAGTCAGTATACAGGCATTCCATCCAGCCCAGGATATAGAAGCATTTTGTTGTTTGTTTGTTTTGCTTTGTAAAGGAAAATGAAAGTCTCAAGACCCATCCTCCCACTCCCAAAAAGTTATTAAAAAAAACATTAATCCCTGAAGCTGAGTCATGAACCCTGCTCTTACAAATGAATGACTGTTACTAGCATTAGACATCAGCCAGATCCCCATTAAAAGGTAAAGTCCTCAGGTATCTGGAAGGGCTGCCCTGACGAATCATTGACAAGTCAAATTTTGCTGGCCTCCAATAAACAAGGACACGCCAATTCTAACTTCAGGTCTGCAATCTAAGTCCAGCTGCTAGAACTCCACACCGATAATGTCCCTTTCTTTTTTGAGACGGAATTTCACTCACTCTGTTGCCAAGGCTGGAGTATAGTGGTGCAACCTTGGGTCACTGCAGCCTCCATCTCCTGGGTTCAAGCGATGCTCCTGCCTCAGCCTCCCGAGTTGCTGGGATTACAGGTGTGTGCCACCATCTTTGGCTAATTTTTGTATTTTGTTTTAGCAGAAACGGAGTTTCACCACGTTGGTTAAGCTAGTTTTGAACTCATGGCTTCCCAAAGTGCTGGCAGTACAGGTGTGAGCCACCAGGCCTCGTCAATAATGTTCCTTTCAAACTCACCTTAGCAGAGCAGAACCAAGTCCAGACTCATTTCTCCACCTACCCAGAGATCTCTACATAATTGACTTTTCCTTGACTCCCTTTTTCTCTTTAGACATTCACCTTTTATGTGAAATGTAGATTTACTAGACACTAACTAAAGCGTAAGTGTTCAATCTTTTGGCTTCCCTGGACCACATTGGAGGAAGAACAATTGTCGTGGGTAACACATAAGATACACTAACATCAATGATAGCTGATGAGTTAAAAACAAAAGTTGCAAAAACATCTCATAATGTTTTAAGAAAGTTTAGGAATTTGTGTGAGGCCTGCCACATTCAAAGCTGTCCTGGGCTTTGAATATGCTTGAACTGAAGTCTCAGAGAAATATAACCATTCACATTACTGCCTACCCTCTACATGCCTCCCACCCCCTTTTCAAAGGTGTGTAAATCCTAAAAACCTCAGAAAAAACACATGTCTGTTGCTTATATTATTCCCTAGATTCACCCTAGAGCTGGCTTAACAAACCAGGGTGAGGGAGACTCACGTCTCACTCGTTCATTGCAGTTGTCAGATCTTACAAAGAAATTGGAAATGCAGAGAGCTTTCACAGAATATCCCAAACCAAATGCACTCTGAATTCTCGGAACTTCACATTGGATGGGAGGTTTTCTTGCCTGTATGTTTTGGATGAGGCACCTATGGACACCAGCACTATGGAATGGCCAAGATTCCACAACTCGAGCAAAGTGAAATAATCACGTAAGTAGAAAATGCAGTAAGTGAAAAGCAGACATTTTCTTCCCCTTCCTAGACTTTTAGTCAAATTGCCCTCTTCAGCTTAGCTGTGAGAGACTTGGCCACATTTTTCAAACCTGATAGTGAAAAGCAGTTCAAAGTGGATCAGTGACGAACTGTGAATGTCATGGACAAAGAAAGGCAGATGGTAAGAAAGAGAAGCCAAGGCAGGTGCTTCTTGGGCCCCACGTGGAAGTTTGCCCTGCCCGGTGAGTGGGACGACTGGACTTCCAGTTGGATGTGTCCTGGGTAAGGGTCTGCTGTCACCATAGCCAACCAAAAGGGTTTCTTATCCTGAAAAACCCAGACACGGGTATTTCTTGCCTGCCATCCTTCTCCCACACCTCACATGCCCACCATCCAGCTTGAGCTGACCAGCAGGCCACACTTACATCATTTCAACATTCTGCCAGCACTGACCATAACACATCTTCTATTGCACTGCCAACTTTTGTCATATGCACTTGTCTCTCCACCTGCGCTGGAAAGAATTGGAAGGGAGGATTTTGTTCTTTATGGCTTCATGCTCGCAGTTATCCAAGGAGCAAGGCTACTGTCTGGTTTATATCTGGAAAAAGTTTCCTTGCTCTTCTCCACACTTCACATATCTTCGCTCAGAACTCACGTCTTGCTTTACCCCATTATCTCACAGGTTTATCATGTGCAGCTAACATATATCGTTATAATACATAAAGAGTTTCATGGTGTGTAATTGCACAAGGCAGCACTCACCATGAAATTCAACAGCATCGCATTTCTGTTGCCAGGCTGCACTTTGGCACAGGGAACATTCTGTCATCGATGTAGTCAGATGCTCCAGGCTGGGTGAGGATGAGAGAACATGCAGCCTCCGCTCTGGGAGGCACTGGTAAGACTGGCAGCAGCACTGTGCTTGGCTCTGCCACGGGTACCCTAGAGACTATCTGTCCCCTCACCTGCACAGCCCATCCCCATCCTAATGCCTGCCCGTCACTGGGCAGAGGGTAGCTGAGTGAGTCCATAAATTCTTGCTTTGCTGCTTTCTGCCTATGATCTGGTTTCCCTCCTGGATAACAGGCTTCTGTCCAGCCCCAAGCTCCAAGCACGTCCTTGAGCCCAAACTTCCTCCCGGGCTTCCATCTGCTGAATTTACTACTCTTTTCATAAACGTTCTCCTGTTCTTCCAGAAGCAGGGGCTCTGTCTCTATATGCCAGTCACCTCACCCTAATGGGGGGAATCTCCAGCCCGCGACATCTGACAGCTGACTTCTCTGGCGCTGACCATCTGCCTGCTTGTCCAGACCTCCAGCATCCCCCTCTGTGATGGTTAGTTTTATGTGTCTACTTGACTGGGCCACAGAGCTCATTAAACATGATTTCAGTGTGTTCGCAGAAGAGACTGGTGTTTGAATTAGTAGACTGAGCAAAGAGGCACCAGTGAGGGTGGCCTCATCCAGTCCATCCCAAATAGAACAAAAACGCAGAGGGGTGAATGAATTCTGCCTGACTGCTTGAGCTGGAAGGTCGATTTTTTCCTGCCCCTGGGGTTTCTGGTTCTCAGGGCTTCAGACCCACTCTGGAATCTACACCATTGGCTCAGGCCTTTGAACTACCCCACTGGCCTTTCTGGGTCTCAGCTGCAGATGGTGGATTAGGAGGCTGCTCACCTTCATAATTCCCTGAGCCAATACCTTATCCATCTCTTCATATATGGACACACATATATATGAGGCAGGAGAATAGGGTCCAGAGGCAGGGAACCTAAGGCCGATTCACACTGACTTCCTAGAACTAAATCAAAAGAAAACACCAATTTTCCAGGCCCAAGTAGCAAAAAGACCAGCGGCTACTCCCTTTGCAACTCCTCGCTTTTCTGAGTGGCAGATGAAAAACTGAAAGTACCTCTGTTTGGTCCCCTCCTGCAACCAATCAGGCTGGTTGTGTGTCAAGTCTTCATTTGCATAGGGTATATTTTGTAACTTCACTTCAGCCTTTGATGGGTCTCTTTCTGCAACTAATCAGACTGATTGCAGGTCACTACTTCATTTACACAGGGCGTACACCAAGTAACCGATGGGAAACCTCTGGAGGGTATTTAACCCCCAGAAAATTCTGTAACCAGTTACTTGAGCCCCTTGCCTGGGCTGCTCCCATTGCATGGCATGTACTTTCATTTTCAATAAGTCTGTGCTTTTGTTGCTTCATTCTTTTCCTGCTTTTTTGTGTATTTTTTTCAATTATTTGTTCAAGATGCCAAGAACCTGGACACCCTCCACCAGTAACATGTGTGTGTGTGTGTGTGTGTGTATCTGTATATATTTATCTTCTATTGGTTTTATTTCTCTGCAGATCTTGATCCATATGCCCCCCTTACTTGACCCCGATGTCTTTTAGAACCATACACTGCATCCAGTCTCCAATGCACTTGGTTCCCCCCGTCTGTGGCCTCTAATGCCACACCTTTGTACACCAATGTTCTATGGGCCACCAAGCTCCTTTCTTATTCTTGTGGACAAGCCTACTTTGGTTTGACCTTGCTGTAGCTAAGCCCTTGGCAAGATGCAGCACTCAAAACACTTAACATTTTCATGTCACACTTTAAACAAACTAAGCAACTGAATAAAAATAAACAAAATGAAACAGCAACCAAAATCTTATTCTCATGATCTTCTAGTGGGTAATGGAAATTGCATGCACAAAGCTTATTAAACTTTGCAGGTCAAAGTTATATTGGACCTTGCCTCCCACTAAGAGCACCCAATGTTTTTTTCTGTTACAATCACATGATTTTTGATATATTGTGTTACTTTATTTATCATTGCTTATATAAATAACATTTAAATATGATTTACTATTTTTTTTTTTTTGAGACGGAGTCTCGCTCTGTCGCCCAGGCTGGAGTGCAGTGGCCGGATCTCAGCTCACTGCAAGCTCCGCCTCCCAGGTTTACACTATTCTCCTGCCTCAGCCTCCTGAGTAGCTGGGACTACAGGCGCCCGCCACCTCGCCTGGCTAGTTTTTTGTATTTTTTAGTAGAAACGGGGTTTCACCATGTTAGCCAGGACGGTCTCGATCTGCTGACCTCGTGATCCACCCGTCTCAGCCTCCCAAAGTGCTGGGATTACAGGCGTGAGCTGATTTACTATTTTTAAGGCTGAAGTTCTAGACTCCATTGATTAAGAAATTATGTGTCTATTCTTTTCCAAAGTCCTTCCTGCATTCTACTCTCGTCTCCCTTGTTTTCTCTCCCACCACGCCCAGTGGCACACACATGAACTTGCACATATGGCACACATTTTCCTAGTCATGCCCATAGTGAGCTTCTCCATCTCAATAAATGAGTCAGCAGAGATGGGGGTCCTTATACAGGGCCTTTCTAATAAATTGAACATAAAAGGAAAACCAAACTGTGGCATCAAACCACACAATCACTGAAAGAACACTGGCAGGACAGTGATGATTGAGCACAAGGAGCTACAGGAGAATAACAATCCAGCTTGGACACAATTTAAGAATTAATGGAGACGTAGCCCAAAGTGAACTCTCTATGAAGAGAAGAAAGCATAGGCCTTTTGAGATCCAAAAGGGAACTAAAAAAGGCCAGTGGGAAATGCTGCTCTGCAATGGGGATGCCCAGGGGCTGTGGGATTCCTTCAAGGGAGTTCCATCCACCTCCTCCAAGACGAGATCCTGAGGGGCCAGAGCAGCAGGCATTGGAGGACTCCCAGTGCCACCAGGACACGCATACAAGGAAGGCACCCAGGTCACAGTAGCTGGGAAAGGCATCTCCTTGCAGAGGATCCTGGCTCCAGAGGAGGCTCAGTGTTGTTGCCTATGTAAGCCTTCAACACCACAGGAGTTTCCCATCAAGAAAGCCACCCCTTTATTTGTGAAATCCTTAGAAGCAATGACTACACAAGAAAGATCCATCATAAATATGTCTCATGAATCAGACAGCACTGTTAAAATGCCAAATGTTTTTTATCTCCTGATTTTTTGAACCATGTTGCAAAACAGTAAAAATAAGTAAATTTTAAATCACAAGCATGACTTTTAAATATGCGGCAGAGTTCCAAAGGTGGCCAGTTTCCACATGGAGTCAGCAATTCTCTGGGTCAACTTACAACCTCACAGCATGATGATGAAAACCTCCTTACACTATCTGCCTTGATCCTGTTTCTCAACACCAGATATAAAGTGTTTGATGTTAAAACCATACTCAACTTTATGACCTGAGGCCTACAGACATGTTCCATGAAAACTATGCAAAAGCATATGCTGCCTGAACATGGGATGCCAGTGCTTATAAGAAAAATAACAAACCTCCAACAAAGGAACATCACCTGTCCAGGTGGGGAAAGTCACCACAGTGCATAGCGCCACTGTATGGTCACAGAGTCTTGGCTGAATACCTAGGAGAAACAACATTCTTCTCTCCTTTATTTAGGAACTTCAGGGCACTCCCTGCTCGGGCCTCTGAGACCTGTCTCCTCTGACCAGAGTAGTTGAAATCAGAGGTCAAGGGAGCAAACTTTGACCTTGAGATCCAGCAGTAGTTCTACAGGACAGGTCCCCCAGCTCTACCTGTGTGGCCTTGGGCAAGTCACTCATGCCTCTGTATCTGAGCATGCACATTGGCAAAATGGGAACCATAACTGTACTTACACTAAGGAGTGACTCGCCTCTCCATGCCTTGCTGCCTGCATCAGTAAAACGGTGACGGTCACCCTCACTAATTCATGGAATTGCCATGCTGTGTAAATGAGTTGGTAAAGCCCTTGGAAGAATGCCTGGCCCTCATAAGTATTGTACAAGTGTTTGCAATGATTATTATCTTAAGAATGATATGTCTGATCCCTTTCTGTCTCTTATGACCATTTCTCAATAAATTCAGAATCTAGACGGGAGGGAACATTGTTCCTTAACCCACCCAGCAAGTTATGAGACCAGTCAAGGGCATTTGGATCCATCTGGGCAGGAAGATCAGTGAGGAGAGGCTGTAGCTGTACAGAGAAACAAGGACGGGACAGGGTACAGGCAGTCAAATCTGGGAACTGCTCAGGTAGTTAGTTACACACGTACACTGATTAAACAGCCACACCTGCCACTCAACACCTGTCATGGCTCAGAGGACTGGCTTTGGGGAAAGCCTAAGTGCTAAGTTACCAAAAAAGGTGAATGCAAATGAAGCAAGCTGGGAGTCCTCAGCTACATTGTCACTGGGAATACAAATGCACATTCCCAGGCCCTATCATGATTCAGACCAATGGAATCAGAAGCCCTGGGGGTGGGATCCAGAAATCTGTTTTAATAAGACTTCCAAGAGATTTGTAGGGACACAGGGCTTGAGAACTTCTCTAGAACAGGACTCCATGAACCGTGATCTATGGGCCCAAACTGGCCCACCACCTATGTTAATTAAGTGGAGTGTTAGTGTAACATAAGGAGAGTATTCATTTGCATAATGTCTATGGCTACTTTCAGACTCACAACAGAGATGACTCATTGCAACAGAGGCCATGTGGCCCCTGTCAAGCTTGTCCCTGTGAAGAGACCACCAAACAGGCTTTGTGTGAGCAATAAAGGCTTTCAATCACCTGAGTGCAGGCAGACTGAGTCCAAAAAAGGAGTCAGCAAAGGGGGATGGGGTGGGGTTGTTTTATAGGATTTGGGTGGGTAGTGGAAAATTACAGTTAAAGGGGGTTTTTCTCTTGCAGGCAGCGGCAGGGGTCACAAGGTACTCGGTGGAGATGTTCTGAGACTCGTTGTCTAGAAGGAATGTTTCAAGGTTAATTGATCAGTTAGGATGGGGCAGGAACAAATCACAGTGGTGGAATGTCATCAGTTAGGGCAGAAACTGACTATTTTCACTTCTTTTGTGATTCTTCAGTTGCTTCAGGCCCCGTATACCTGCGGTCACAGGGGATATGATGGCTTAGCTTGGGCTCAGAGGCCTGACAGCCCTCAAAGCCTAAGTTATTTACTACCTGACCCCTCCTACACCAATCCTGCTGACTCCTGCTCCAGAACATGTGCTAATTATGCCAGGTCCTGTGGGCCCCTATTGCCCCCTCTACAGTTAATTCTACTCCATGCCCAGCTGTGCTCCCTCCAAGGCCCAGTCCAACACCAACTTCCTTTCTGAAAGCTTTTCTGCTTCTGTGCCTAGCACTGTGTCTGAATAAGCTCTACTAGGTGCATAGTAAATATCTACTAACTGCAAAAAGTGGATAAATAAATGGAATACACTGGGACAATTATTTCAGATCTTCATTCCAGTGGAAATTTCTGAAGGTCATATCCACGGCTGTTAGTTATCTAGTTCCAGCTAGCATTTTAGTAGAAATTTAAAAGAAATATGATAGGCCGATTCTTTATTAAACAGGCAGTCTTGTCACTCGTTGTGCATGAAATAACAGATTGTGCATATTGATAGTGCTGAAGAAAGTGTGCAAAGGTCATGTACGCTTTAGGTAGAGAGCAGAAGGGCACAGCTGAGGCTTCTTCTCCAATAGATCCAGTCACTGTCTCAATTGATCCAGTCCCTAAGAAGAATACTATGTAGAGTTCCACTTCTGCTCAGTGAAGCAAATAAATAGTTTTATTTAAGCAAATAAAACTGAATTTGGTGGTTAGCTAACTCAATCTTATCTACAACCCACAGATAGACTTAAAAGCTTTTACATGACAATCAGATATAAACCAAAAATGGGAGAGATCCTTAACAACAAGAAAAACAATGACAAATCACTATGGGCCCATTTCAAAGCCTCTAAAATCAGTGGGAGAAAAAGATTATCCCTGTCACAGATGATCCTAACAAGAATTACTTGTCTTCTACTATTTGTGACTTAAAACCCAAAAGTTTCAAGAAACAGCAGTGGATATCTCAGGACATCGTCAATTCTCCTAATTTGTTTCGTGTTTTGATCATAAATATGCAGTATTTAGTTACAAAAAAAAAAAGCTATATCTCAGTTCCCATATCAGATGGTTACATATAGCTCAGATATACCTGTCATTTTATCTCTATATAAAATATACCCTGGTCTTCTCCAAAAGTTTGATTCTTCATCATTTTCCCTAAATCCGAATGATAGCAGTTTGTGGATGGCCTTGGATAAACCATTTTCCAACATTCACTCTGTCAGGTAGTCAGGGAACTACATTGTGACTCTAGGCCGGCCTATGAACTTTTCATGAATAATAATGTTTTGGAAGAGACACTGTATCAGTGTCTAAACCTTGAGAGGGCCTAGGAGCTTCTGTTTTTATGCTCTTGGGAGCCCTGAGCTGCTCTATTGGAAGTGCAGCTACCCTGCTGGAGAGGCTGTGGGGAGAGACCCAGAGGTTAAATGGACAGGCCCTGGGGACCCATAAGGAGACCCTGTAGCTACATGGAGAGACCCTGGGGTTATGAGGAGAGTCCCTGGGGCTACCTGGAGAGCTAAAGAGGCCCACTGTCCCAGTGTCAGAGGTGTTTGAACCAGAGTAACTCCATCTTGACTGGGGCTGGGTAAAATGAGGCTGAGACCAACTGGGTGACATTCCCAAGAGGTGAAGGCATTCTAAGTCACAGGATGAGATAGGAGGTCGGCACAAGATACAGGTCATAAAGACCTTGCTGATAAAACAGGTGGCAGTAAAACAGCTGGCCAAAACCCACCAAAACCAAGATGGCCATGAGAGTGACCTCAGCTCATTGCATGCTAATTATAATGCATTAGCATGCTAAGAGACACTCCCACCAGTGCCATGACAGTTTACAGATGCCGTGGCAACATCAGGAAGTTACCATGTATGGTCTAAAAAGGGGAGGAACCCTCAGTTCCAGGAATTGCCCACCCTTTTCCCAGAAAATTCATGAATATTCCACCCCTTGTTTAGCACACAATCAAGAAATAACCATAAAAATGGCCAACCTGCAGCTCCTGCTGCTGCTCTGCCTATGGAGTAGCTATTCCTTTATTCCTTTACTTTCTTAATAAACATGCTTTCACTTTATTCTATGGCCTCTCCTCAAATTCTTCCTTGCAAAAGATCCAAGAACCATCTTTTGGGATCTGCATCGGGGACCTCTTTCGGGTGACACCAGTATCTCAAATGAGTCTTCCAATGACTCCAGCCTCAGCTGCTACCCAAGTGCAAACGCCTGTAGGCTCTAGAGTGAGCAGAAGAACAACCAGCTGAGTCCCTCAACACTGGGAACCAAAGAGATAATAACATTGCTGCTTAGGGGTTTGCAGAAGTTTGTTACACACCAATAGGTGGTTAGAACAGCAACAGGGGTTGGCTTGTACCTGAGGAAACATTTTTATTCTGGATTCTCTAGAGGAAATCTCCCTGGGATGGCCCAGGGTAGCACCATGCAGATGCTTTTCTGCTTGGGAAAAGTTCAGAAAAACACTTGAAGGTAAAGGTAAAATAAAGTCTCTACAAAAGCAAGTGTGTGCAGGTGAGAGGGGCTGGCTGGTTCTGTCATGCCAGGCTTCTCTCAGGGGCAGGTCCCTTGGTAGGACCACCACAGCCCAAAGTGTGATCATCAGCTTTGGACAAGCTTTCTTTTCAGTATCACAGCACATATAAAATCCCAAATATGCTGGTAAACACAGACCCAGAAACCAGATCTAAGGATATAATTGAACGCTTTCTCAAGACCATATGTTTACGCACTTTTTCATGACATTCCACGTCAATACAACATACTTTGACCGTGTACAGTAATGTGTGTGTGTTGCATTTGAGTCTACAGTGTTATATTAATGTGCTACAGATGCTATAAAAGAAACGCTAACATGAAAAGTAAAAGAGAGATGTCAACAGACGTTCCCATACATTCTTCCCTCCCCTCGCCCTTGTGCTCTGGGTCCACACTTTGGAGAACTGCCCTGGTTGGGGAGTGGGGAGGGGGGAGTGGAATGGGGTGAGGTTTCCCCAACACAGGAGCAGTGCACAGTTCCAGTGACTGAGGACCCGTCAATGCTACAAGTAACCTTTCTCTCTCCAGCTCAGTGCTCAATTAAAATTTGACAAATTTTGACTTCCTAATTCCCTTTTTGTAAATCCCTTCTCCCTTGGCACATGAATGTTCAATCCATTATTTGGGATTACACAGTCTTTGCTCCAGTTAGGCTGATAGGGTTTCCACTCTGCAGCAAGCTGGCTCCAGGCCATATCACCTTTTGTCTGTGGCTACTTTGTGGAACCTCCCTGACAAGTGTGGGGCTCCAAATCTGAGGGGTGGGAGCAGGACTTGGCTGCCTGGGACACAGGCAGTGCTCTGGAAAGTGGCTTGGAAAGCACCCAGGGTTTCCTTCCTTAGAGAATCAGGATGAATGCAGAATGGGGTTTCTTTCTATTGTTGCTCTTCTCCTCCCATCTGTTACTGCTCTCTTCCGTCTCCCTGTTCTATTCCGACCATGCCAACTGGGTATAGAATGAATGAAGCAAGGAAAGAGGCATCTTTGCAAGACACTGTGCTCTGATCTGAATGATTGGGTATTGAGACTTCTTAAAATGCTAATTCCTACCATTCCTCCTATGTCCACAGGGGAAAAATAACTCATTCTCTTCTTCTCAGGAACACTGAAGTTCTGCAACTTAAAGCAAAGATTTTTCTTTCTTTATTAAAAGACAAAAAACAAACAGACATCACCCAACAACATAAAATGATCTTTTATTTGGAAAATATTATTGAATCTCCCAAACAAGGCTGCAGGATACAATAATACAAAAATTAATTGAATTTTGTATACTAACAATGAAATATAGATATAATTAATAAAATAATATAATACCATTTACAAATGCATCAAAACATGAAATATATAAAGAAAAAATTGTCAAAAAAATTCAAGATCTGTACACTAAAAAATACAAAATATTAGCTGACAGAAGTAAATAGAACCCCAATAAATGGAGACATATACCATGTCCACAAGTTAGAAGACTCAACATGTTAAGTAGGCAAATATCCATAAGTTGATCTATAGATTTAATGTAATTCCAATCAAAATCCAGCAGGATTATTTGTAGAGTTGATAAGCTAATTCAAAAATGTACATTAAAATGCAAAGAATGTAGAAAAGCCAAACAATGTTGAAAAAGAACAAAATTTGATTGTCCACACTACTTAAAAGACTGACTCTAAAGTAATAGTAGCCGAACAGCATTGGTATACATGTAAGCATATAGAACAATGGAACAAAAGACAAAGTCCAGAAATGGGACATGTACATATGGGGAATTTATTTTCAACAAGATGCCAAGGCAATTCCATATGGGAAGTGGATACATTTTTCAACAAATGGTGAGAGAATACTTGGACATCTATACTAAAAATAAGTAAACCTGGACCTAAACTCATACCATTAAAAAACCTAACTCAAAAAGGATAATGGGCTTAACAATAATAGCTACAACTATAAAACTTGTAGAAGAAAACAGAGAGGAAAACTTTGCAACCTCAGGAAAAGCAAGGATTTTAAAACTAAGGCCTAGGAAGCACAAATGACATTAAACATCATCAAAATTTAAAACTTTTGTGCTCCAAAAGCTACCATCTTCATCCGATTTGTGCAACCATAACAGAATACCTGAGAACAGGTGACAGGGTTTGGATCTGGGTCCTCACCCAAATCTCACGTCGGATTGTAATCCCCAGCATTGGCGGTGGGGCCTTGTGGTAGGTGACGGATCATGGGGCAGATTTCCCATGAATAGGTTAGCACCATGCTCTTAGTGCTGTCCTGTCAACAGTAAGTGTGTTCTCACAAGATCGGGTAGTTTATTTTTTATTTATTTATTTATTTATTTATTTTTTGAGACGGAGTCTGGCTCTGTTGCCCAGGCTGGAGTGTAATGGCACCATCTCGGCTCACCGCAACCTCCGCCTCCTGGGTTCTAGCGATTCTCCTGCCTCAGCCTCCCTAGTAGCTGGGACTACAGGCGCCCGCCACCTTGCCCGGCTAGTTTTTTGTGTTTTTTTTAGTAGAGACGGGGTTTCACCGTGTTAGTCAGGATGGTCTCGATCTCCTGACCTTGTGATCCGCCCATCTCGGCCTCCCAAAGTGCTGGGACTACAGGCTTGAGCCACCGCGCCCAGCCAAGATTGGGTTGTTTAAAAGTGTGGCACCTCTCCCATCTTCCTCTTGCTCCTGCTGTGGCCATGTGACATGCCTGCTCTCCCTATGCCTTCCACCATGATTGTGAGCTTCCTGAGGCCTTCCTGGAAGCTGAGCACACCATGCTTCCTGGACAGCCTGTGGAACCATGAGCCAATTAAATCTCTTTCCTTTATAAATTAACCAGTCTCAGTTGTTTCTTTACAGCAATGCAAGAACAGCCTAATTCAATGGGTAAATTATAAAAAACAGAAATTTATTTCTCACATTCCGGAGGCTGGGAAACCTAAGATCCAGGTGTGGCATCTAGTGAGGGCTTTCTTACTGCATCCTTACGTGGCAGAAGGCAAAAGGGCAAGTAAGAACCGACCCCTCCTGAAGGCCTTTCTTATAGTGGCATTGATCTGTTCCTGAAGGCCAAGCCCTCATGCCCAAAACACCTGCCAAAAGTCCCCATCTCCCAATACTACTGCTTTGGGGATTCAGTTCCCAACACATGGTTTTTGGGGAACACATTCAGACTATAGCAGACACCATTAAGAAAATGAAAAGGCAAACTACAATATTATATGAGATAAAATATTTGAGTAACACATATTCAGTAAAGTACTTCTATTCAGAATGTAACACACACATTTTTAATTCAATAATTAGGAAACACCTCAGTTTTTTGTTTGTTTGTTTGTTGTTTTTGTTTTTCTGAGATGGAGTCTTGCTCTGTTGTCCGCGCTGGAGTGCAGTGGTGAAGTCTCGGATCACTGCAACCTCCACCTCCTGGGCTCAAGTGATTCTCCTGCCTCAGCCTCCCCAATAGCTGGGATTACAGGCACCCGCCACCACGCCCAGGTAATTTTTTGTATTTTTAGTAGAGACAAGGTTTCACCATGCTGGTCAGGCTGGTCTCAAATTCCTGACCTGGTGATCCGCCCACCTCAGCCTCCTGAAGTGCTGGGATTACAGGTGTGAGCCAGCGGGTCTGACCAAAACCTGTTTTTTTTTTAAATCAGCCAAAGTATTTGGACAAACACTTCACAAAGAATATATGCATATAGCAAATACATACATGCAAAGATGCTTGTCTTTTTTGGTCATCAGCAACATGTAAATTAAACCACAGAGTGACTAAAATTAACAAGACTGACAATATCAAGTGATGTCAACAATTTGGAGCAACCAAAATTCTCCTCCATTGCTGATGGGTTGGGAAATGCCAGTGACATTTTAGGAAACAGATTGGCAATATCTCACCAAGTTAAATGCACACTTACCATAAGACATTAGCAATTCCACTCCCAGCTAGTTACCCAAGAGAAATACATACATCTGTCCATGTAAAGATTTGTTTGTTGATTCTTAGCAGCATTATTAATTATAGCCAACACCTGAAAAGGACCCAAGTGTCCATCAACCAGAAAGTTGATAAGCATATTGTAGAACTCCATACAAAGAGATACTACTCAATAATAAAAACTAGTAAGTTACTGCTGTATGCTGCAATATGGATGAATCTTCAAAGTATTATGCTAAGTGAAACTGGTCAGATACAAAAGACTACATACTATAAGATGATGCTTACATGATGATCTGGAAAAGGCAACACTATGGTGATAGAAAATGGATCAGCATTTGTCAGGTGATGGAGGCTTGGGAAAGGGATTGATAGATAAATCGTACAGAAAAAAAGTTGGGGCTGAATACAATGTTTCATATCATGATTGTGCTGATGGCTAAATGACTATATATTTTTGTCAAACTCATCAAATTGTACACTCACCACTAGAGATGTTATTATATAAACTTCCACTGAACTGAGAGAAGACAAAATAAAAGACATTTGCAATTTGACCTACTTTTTAATTACATTGATAAGGGATTGAAAGATTAACCCTGGATGGTCAACAGTAATTATCCCAGGTTGTTTGGGTTTGTTTTTTTTTTTTTTGGCTAAAGGTGTCTTCTTTGAGATTTCCAAAATAATTATATACTACGTGACCAGTGAAATTTTAATTTTAAATATTATTTTTGTTTTTAATGTATCACAAATCTCAATAAATATACTTGAGTGGAAGTTGAGCAAGAAAGATGGTTCCTGTTTTTCTCAATCATCTTCTCTGTCAATAAATGTGCTCTCTGGTGAAGAGATATGCTGCAGAGGAAGGCTAACGACAGGAGAACACAGGGCAGCCCTTCCCCTTCTGTGTGCTGAGATACCCTGACCCGCTTTTTGGCTCTTTGCCTGGAGCTTCAGGAAACACCAAGAGCCAGAGAGGCTGTCATTAAAGGATCACCCCATCTTGTGGGCCTCCCACCCCAGGGACCTCCACACCCCAGGGAAGTCCCACTAATCCCAGGGACCTCCCTCTTACCCCAGGGACCTCCCTCTCACCCCATGGACTTCCCCATCCCAGGAACCTCCCCATTCCATGGATCTCCCATTTGCCCCAGGGATTTCCCCACCCCATGAACTTCCGTTATCACATGAATCTCCCACTCCAGGGACCTCCCCACCCATTTGCCTTCACAACCCATGGACCTCAACACTCCACGGACCTCCCACCACATGGACCTCTCACCCCAGGGTCCTCACACCCCAGGGACCTTCCAACTCCATGGACCTCCCCACCCCATGGACCTCCACACCCAATGGACGTTCCCACCCCATGGACCTCCTACCACATGGACCTCCCCACCCCATGGACATTCCCACTACATGCACCTCCCCACCCTAGGGACCTTCCAGCTCCATGGACCTCCCCGCCGCATGGACCTCCCACCCCATGAACTTTCTCATCATATGGCCCTCCCCACTGCATGACTTCTTAAAATTTCAGCTCATCTGGGAACCACCTCTTTTGAACTTTTCATAAGCTCTGTCCTTCCTTCATGTTACAAAGGCCAATCTTTATAGACTAATTTCTGGTACAAAAGAAGTAGTCCTATTTTAATTTATTTTTCTTTACATCATGAACAGAATGACACAGAAAGTTATTTGAGATAAGTCTATCTGGGAAATCGGGTGTGGGTCGGGATGGTGAGGGAGGAAAGGAAAGAGGGAGGAGAGAGTTATTTCATGAGAGGACAGGTAGATGCTTCCTGGAAAAGGGCATCCGGGGTTTTCAGTGGAATTGGTGGCCTCACTAATAAGTTGGATTCTTGCAGTAGGGTTAACATCTCCATGTGTCTGATGCCACGATTATCTTGAGAGCTGATGCTGCAGTGAGAAGGGAGGAGGCAACCCAGATCTGAAGGTTCAAAATAGCCTCTTCCTGGACCCCAAAATAGAATCACACTTGTCCCTGGAATTCGGCTGAATGTGCTCAATGACAGTTACAAATGGCAGCCTCGTTCTCTCCCCCTTGGGTTCTCCAGCAAGCGCATTGCACTTGAGCTGGGATTTACATTTCTCATCTTATATTTAAGGCTACAAGGCAGCAAATTCTATCATCTTTATTTGAAATATAGAAAATCTATAACTATGATAAATTACAGAATTAGCCTCATTCATGCTATAATTAATTGATTTTGATTCAGCATTTACTGTGTATTCATTATATAAAATACCATCTACTACTCAAGAAAGCATGGAGAATTTGAAAGAAATAAAGAAATTATCAGAACTCTTACTCATAGATGTACACGAACTCATTCCAGCACAGCTGTGCTGGAAGCATGGGCTCCTGAGGCTCTGTGTGCAGTGGCTAGGAGTGTGGGTCTTAGGGGCAGATCACCTGGATTTGCATCTTGAATCTACTACTTATCAGCTCTGTGATTGGGAGCAAGCTTCTTGAGCTCTCTGGGCCTCAATTTTCTCATCTGTCAAAGAGGACAATGGTTTTAAAAGGAAAGCAGTCACTTGAGCCCAACCTAGCGGTAGCAGGTTAAGATCAGCTAGTGATATGTGGTTGAGTTGTAGGCTTTGGAAATTCCTCAGGAGAGACTCTAGGCTCAGAAATCCTGATGGGAAGTCAGTCCACAAGACCAGGAGGAAAGTGTGGGTTCTTACAGGTGCTGGCCAGGAGACTGGGACCTGGAACTCCCTAGCTGCCCCATTACTGAGGCCTATGTTTTCATAGGCTCACAGAAGTCTCGCATTCTCCCAACAGTCTTCTGATTAAACAAGGAAGCCCAGAGACAGAGAGAACAGATAGTTCCATCTGGGGACCAGTTCACATCCATTCTTTATATCCCTGCCTCCCTTCAGGCCTCAGCAGCACAGGGCTTAGAGAAACTGGGATAACAGACTCCGCAAGTCATCAGTCTCATTCCGCACCTGCTGAGCCTCCACTTTCTCTTTGATGACCGTAGTGCTCCCTCCTTCCCTAGCAGGTGTCAAAGATATTCAACACCCTGAGGGGAGGCCACAGCTCCTGACACAGCACTCCACATGCAGGCATCTGTGTTTCCAGACTGACCCCATGCTCCGAGGAGATGTGGGCAAATCCGCCTGCCCATAAGTCATTTCACACCTGCTGGGCCTCTGCTGTCTTTCCAACCACCTCTGTCCAGACAACAGCTTTGAGTTGATCCCCAACAGGATGAAAGACTCCTCTGAAACATGGAGACCCTTCAGCAGAGACATGAGAGGCGATGTAGCCAGCCACACCCTCCCAGGCTTGATGACTGTAGATCCACAGACCAATAATGATAGGGCATTGCACAAAAAGAGGCACAAGTAAGTCGTGACCACTTCTTGCACGCCAGGCCTTTCAGAAGCATCATTGCTTGTCATGGGCTGAATGATGGCCCCCCAAATATATTTCCACCTCCTAACCCCTAGAACCGCTGAATGTGACCTTATTTGGAAAAAGGGTCACATCCATGGATGTCTTACTCCAAATGTGCGATTATAACAAAATACCATAAACTGTGCAATTTATAAAAAATGGAAAATTATTTCTCACAGATCTGGAGGCTGGGACATGCAAGAAGGTGCTAGCCGATTTGGTGTCTGGTGAGTGCCACTTTCCAGGTTCACAGATGGCAGACTCGTTGGTTTGTCTTTATATGGAGGAGGGAGCGACGAAGCTCCCTCAGACCTCTTTTATAAAAGCACTCATCCCTTTCTCAAGGGCTCTGTCCTCATGAACTAATTGCCCCTCAAAGGCCACACCTCCTAATATCATCACATTGGGGTTAGGATTTCAACACGTTCAATTTTAGGGGGACATAACCATTCAGTCTACAGCAGAGTAAAGAACCAAGTGAAGGATCTGTAGGTGAAGAACTCAGAAGAACTCATCCTGGATTATTTGGGTGGAGCCTAAATCCAACGGCAGGCTTTTTTTTTTTTTTTTTTTTTTTTTGATGGTGTTTCGCTATGTCCCCCAGGCTGGAGTGCAGTGGCATGATCTCAGCTGACTGCAACCTCTTACTCTCAGTTTCAAATGATTCTCATGCCTCAGCCTCCTGAGTAGCTGAGACTACAGGCATGCACCACCATGCCTGGCTACCAATAACAGGTGTTATTTGAAGATATGCACAGGGAAGGGAAGTTCATGAGAAGATGGAGGCAGAGACAGGAGCCACGCAGTCACAAGCCAACATCTGCAGCCACCAGAAGCTGGAAGAGAGAAGGAAGAATCCTCCCCTAGAGCCTTCAGTGGGAGCGCAGTCTTCCTGATACCTTGAGGTCAGAATTCCAGCTTCCAAAACTGCCGGAAAATAAATTTCTGCTGTCTTAAGCCACCACATTTGTGGTGATTTGTTATGGCAATCTCGAGAAACTCATACGCTACTCAAGAGGAAAGGATCTAAATTTGGTTACACCACAGGGTCTATTTGAGATGCAGATGTATGAGAAGGCAGTGGCTAAACCTAAAAACAGGTGAGAGCTGACTTGCTTGTTAAATAGATGATACTAGTAGCAATCTCTGAGAAATTGTCCCATGCTGCTGCAGACTCTCCTACCTTTGCCAATTAAAGGTAATGGGAACTACTGCTGACTGCACCTTCCACCCGATGTGGGGCATTATTGTACTTGGAGGTAGAAGTACTAGCAGTGAAGCTGGAAGACAAAGAGGGTTATTTAATGGAAGCCACAATTAGAGTCAGAACAATGCCTCTGCTGGTTCCTAAACACTGACTTTAATTTAGGTTTACTGTACTTTAATGTGCTATTGATCATTCCGTTACCAACTCACTTTCTCTTGTTTTTGCTGTTGTCAAGACCTCATGACTCCTACATAAAGCCATCATCATCTCCTCTGGAAGCATTTTATTAGTGCCCAGGGTTTCAGCCTGAGTTATTGCTTTCTTTCCTGGGAAGCCCAATGCCCACCCACACATCCCATCAAACAGACAGGTAAAGCAACAGCTGAGCGGGGGCTCACTAGCATTTCCAGAAGAGCCTGATGATGTTTCCCAAACTTCCTGGCCCATTGCTAGCTGTGAGTCTACCCAAACCTGCGGCAGCTGGGCTAACCAGCACTGTCTCCACAATGACTTTCTGTTAACTGCATTGTCTCCCCAGCTGGGCCCACCTCTGCCTGCCAAAGCCCTTGTTTACATCTGCAAAATATAGTGCCATCCAAAAATAGCACCATGCCTTTGGAAAAGCAAAGAAATTCTGAGATTCAGGTCCCCTGAGTGAGTCCAATGGTTTCTTTTCAGTGATAGAAACAGGCATGCCACCCAGCCGGAACCTGCAAGGCATCCTGGATTCAGTGGACCCACTTCAGGGGCAGGATTCCCTAAACCCAGCTCTCCGGTAGAAAAATCTACAGAAGCAACAAGAGTGTGATAACCACATGGCTGGCAGGAGATTCCAATAAAATCAGCCAAATTACTCCCCAGAAAATAAATGTTAAAGCAACAAAGTCTAATGGTTTTGTAGAGCTTAGGGCTTAAAAGGTCTGTGTTCCAGTGCCATATTGTCTCAGCCTTGCTCCTGCCTCTCAACCCTTCCAGGGCTCGGTTTTTCCATCCACCTAATGGGCACATTTGTGATAACCATCTCAGACTCAAGTTGGGCTGGAAGAGTTACTTGGGCTATAATTGCAAAAAGTTTAGGAAGTACAAGATGCTCTGATCCACAAATGATAATAACATATTAAATATTTTCAAATCATCACAGATAAAAATGGTTTGTCATAAGTTCCCATTGTCAGAAGGTGTGCAGCAGACTTGCTGTGAAGGAAGGTGTCTGCTGAACCCATCAAAACTGGCACTCTTGGCAAGAGGTGTGTATCTCCACCACCGCATTAAAGTCTTGGTTGGCCACCTGGCTCTATTTTGCCCTACTGGGGGGTATTAAACAGCATCTGGAGACATTTTTGATTGCCATTTTTCCTAGAGGAGGCTGCTAGTGGCATAAGCTGGTAGAGGCCAGGTTGCCACTGAATATCCTGTAGGGTACAGGGCATCCCCATAACAAAGATAGATGCAGCTCTAAATGTGAATAGTGCCACCGTGGGAGATCTGACTAAAGCGGCCTGAGTATGAGGTCCACTTGATTTCCAGGCAGTGTTTGCAATCACGTCTTTGTGTGGATTGAAACACCAAGTCCACAAAGTATGAGATGAGCTCTTCCCTTAGTCTTTCCATTTAGGAGAGCTCAGATTCACTTTGCATCATTTTGGAAAATAATGAGAAATACTTTGTAAAATGCAAAGTAATAAAGGGAATTAAATGAAACACTCTTTCTAGACACTAACTGGGGAGGTGATGTCGCGGGCAGAAGCCCCTGCGGCTGGGGCAGAGAGGCAGCCAAGGAGGGACTGAAATATGGTAGATGACTTGAGAGGTTATTCACTCAGACTTCATTTATTGAGCACTGTCTGTGCATAACCCGAGCCATGTGGATGAACAAAACCTGGTTGGTGCCTGTTTTGCAGAGCGTGCAGGTTAGTGGAGACACAGAATCCACAATGCCTTCGTGACAAGGGCTGTGAGAATAAACAGAAGGAGTGTGGGACGAGAGCAGGAGGGGTGCATGCTGAGGGGTGTTCTGCACCCTCAGATAAGGTAAGAGTCCATTGGCTGGTGGCTGAAATGCCACTTTACGAGGTCAACCTGAAGAACAGTCATGACTCAACCATATGCATGACGCATATGGTTAGCAAATTGACTCAGGCTCACTTCCCACCATGCTTCCCACCCACTACTATATCATGTGAAGGTAATGCCCACCCATAATCGTTCCCAGGGTCTGCTCAGCCAAGCTTGGGTTCGCCCCTCTGTCAGGGTTGAGTGGATAATTACTCTGGCCGCCACAAGGACACCATGCGGAGATCACAGCAGCCCTTTGAAGACATTCAGTCTAAGTCTCTTCCTGCTCACCAAGAGCTACACTGCATTAGGAGCCTATGCAGATCACTTAGCTGGTAAAAGCACATGGCCCAAAGAAAATAGAAGAATTAAACATTGAAAAGAACTTAAGGCCAGGCGTGGTGGCTCACGCCTGTAATCCCAGCACTTTGGGAGTCTGAGACAGGCAGATAACCAGAGGTCAGGAGTTCGAGACCAGCCTGGCCAACATGGTGAAACCCTGTCTCTACTAAAAATACAAAAATTAGCCAGGCTTGGTGGCACGCACCTGTAATCCCAGCTACTCAGGAGGCTGAGGCTGGAGAATCACCTGAACCAGGGAGGTGGAGGTTGGAGGGAGCTGAGGTGGTGCCACTGCACTCCAGCCTAGGTGACAGAGCAAGGCTCCATGTGACAGCAGCCAAAAAAAAAAAAAAAAAAAAAAAAAAAAAAAAAGAAAAAAAAAAAAAAAAAAAAAAAAAAAAAAAAAAAAAAAAAAAAAAAAAAAAAAAAAAAAAAAAAAAAAAAAAAAAAAAAAAAAAAAAAAAAAAAAAAAAAAAAAAAAAAAAAAAAAAAAAAAAAAAAAAAAAAAAAAAAAAAAAAAAAAAAAAAAAAAAAAAAAAAAAAAAAAAAAAAAAAAAAAAAAAAAACAAAAAAAAAAAAAAAAAAAAAAAAAAAAAAAAAAACAAAAAAAAAAAAAAAAAAAAAAAAAAAAAAAAAAAAAAAAAAAAAAAAAAAAAAAAAAAAAAAAAAAAAAAAAAAAAAAAAAAAAAAAAAAAAAAAAAAAAAAAAAAAAAAAAAAAAAAAAAAAAAAAAAAAAAAAAAAAAAAAAAAAAAAAAAAAAAAAAAAAAAAAAAAAAAAAAAAAAAAAAAAAACAGGCTCCATTTCAAAAAAAAAAAAAAAAAAAAAAAAAGTCAGGCAGGCAGCCACGGGCTGGTTCATGTTTCATGACAGCTTTATCTCTGCGGTTCACACTCTTTGGTTGGGAGCAATTTCAAGATTGGTGGGCAAGCAGCTGACAGCCATTCTCCCGGTGGCTGTTTATTGCTCCCTGCACTGTGGCAGCACACCGCAGCACTGGGAGGGAAGCAGTGTTATGTTTGCCTCCCTGCTCATGAGGTCAAATCCAGCCTTTCCAGGCCCAGGGTGCTAGTCCCAGTGAGAGAACGAGCACATTCCTCTGCATCGTCGTGCACTCAGATGTGGCATGTTCTTGTTTTCTACTCCTTGGAACAGAGCGTCTGCATTAGTTGTAGAGGGGTCGTCACTACCAGAATGCTCCCCAACTGCCCACCTTGCCAAGGTGTGATGGATTTGGGCCATTCCTTCACAACCCCCAGATCACAGAGTTCCCACATCTGGGCTGCCACCCATTCCAAGGCCTCTGGCCCAGAGAGTACAGGGCTTCAGTGACCCCTGGGGCATGAGAGGAGGTGGGTACAGATAGCCATGTTGAGCTCCAGGGTTGCCTCTGCCCCAGTGTGGGGCCCTAGATGAGCCCCAAGACTCCCTGGTCCCTGTTTCCCCATCTGCCCTCTCAAGGTCATAGGGAGTTGGTATTTATAGTGAGCATAAAGTATAATACTTTCATATAAATATCAGCTCCTCTCAAGGCTGGCAGCGAGGGGCCATCTGCCTTCTTACCTGACCACCACCCTGAGCCAGGCTCTTCACGATTTCAGGTTTCATGCATTTCAGATTTCCAGCATAAGTGCCTCTCCGTAATAACCTTTGTGCCACTGTAGAATTCCCCCCACACACGTCACTGACTTTGTGGGAATCCCTCTAGCATATTATCATCTGCCAGTTAGTGGTCACTTCCTGTGGATATCCAGATTTGTATTAAGAGAAGCCCTGGTTATGGAAATTGCACACACAGAGAAAAGTCTGTTAAGACAGTTTTCCTCTGGGCCTGGGGAGTGGGGCTGGGGAGAAAGCAAGCTGTTTGAACTTTATATCCCATTGCACAATGGGACGTCATGTGATGAGACAGAACTCACGTATCATCTAAGTATGTGCTGGATACACACATAGATATACTTTTATGTATATTTCACATATGGCGTAGCTGTTTTTAAAAAAGAATAATAGCTTCACTCCATTTTGTCCTACCATTAGAATCAAGTGATGGGACAGCATCTTGTCCTAGGAAGCTACATTTAGGCCTCCAGTGGGCCTTAAGATGAGTGATGATGAGATGTTGGGGCAACCCTTTCCCACCTACATGGTGGAGACACAGCTTCTCAGCTGCCTGCTGAGCAACTTCTCCCCAAAGGCTCAGCCACAAGGAGGTCAGTTCCACTCGAGCCACAGCAGCTCAGTGCCCCACTCCCAGCTGACATGGACTCCTGCCTTGAGCCCTCACAAACAGGCTGAGTGTGCACTGTGTATGCAGGACTCTGGATTCCTGATGACCTGCCTGGGTTCCGAATTATTCCTCCTTCTCATGGAATCTCTAGAGGCCCTATTCCCTGTGCCTACCCTCTAGTCCTCTCCTGAGACTTTCTATGGGGGTTTGTGGCCACCACTGGCATTGTGGGTTCCAATTCTGGCTATCTCACCTACTGGCTGTGGGCCTCTCACAAGTCAAGGGCCCCCTCTGAGCCACAGTCCCTTGTCCCAAAATACAAAAGGGAGGCCATGAATCACCAACCCCCACCTTATCCACCTGCCTCTGCAGCAGCAACTGTCAAGCACTAGCCAAGCAAAGACTATGAGCAGTGCCCCTAGGGAGGGGGGGTGAGGCTCTGAGGGCCCATGAATCACAGATCATCACATTGATCTAGACCTTACTTTTCAAAGTACGTCTCTCGTCTGTTCTTCGGGAAGTTGTTGGTTGGTCCTCTGGGTGGGATGCCACCGATCTGTTTCCATCCACACCATTCATCTGCACCCCACTCACACAGGGGACAATTGGAAAAGCCCAGTTTTTGTTCTTTCTCAAGGACAAAGTCAATGCAGACTAGGGCCCAGAGCTACCTGAAATCCCAAAGGAGGTGATAAATATTTGCAGAAGGAACCCATTAATAAAAGAGTGAGTCAAAGTGCACAGTGCTGGCTGGGCTGTGTTTTATGATCAAGCTGCTGTGAGGCAGGACGGCTTCTGAATTGATGAGGAGAGTCCCTGGGGGACTCCGAATTCAGAACTGAGTCTCCACTGTGATGTTCACTTGAGACGGGAGGAAGCCCTCATTCGGGACCCACAGCAAAAGTCCATCTATTCATCTAACATTTACTGAGTTCCTTCTGTGCTGAAGATTAGGGATACAAAGGGCAGAGGCAGATAAGGAGAGAAGGCTGTGAGGATGGGGAATGTAATGTCAAGTAACTTTGAAGAGGCTGAGGGCATCGACCAATTAATTTATTCACTCCTTCAACCCGAACTCACTGAGTCCTTCTGGACCAGGCCTTGACTTTCCTTTCATTCTACTCTACTTCTGTCTTCTCCCACAGGACTTTTCATCTTCTAAAAGATGGATTTTAAAAAAATGTTATTGTGTCTTTGGAAATATTTCTGGATCCCTCTGCTGGAGCGTAAGATGCCAGGAGGCGGGACCTATGTCAGATGCATTCACTGAGGTTTGCTAAGCACCTAGAAGGCGGTACATGGGAGATGTGAGTAAATATTTTCTGATAAATTAACTTTGCCTCTCCAAGGCTGGAACCACAGACGTTGACAGTCAGTGTACCTGGACCACACACCGGGAGTGGCTGGAATTTCATTTCTTTTGAACGCTTCACTCCGTCCCAGTCTCTCTGGCACACAGTTTTGTCTTGAATTTGGCCCCCTGGACTGCCGGCTTTGGTGGGCTCCCTTCCTGGGTAGAGTTCACCCCAGGGCACTGCCACTGCTTGTAGATCTTCCAGGGCTAGCCTGCGCGTCCTGCATCTCAGCACCGTGAGTCTGGAATGGACACTCTCCCACATTCGTCTTTCTAAACCTCCCCTCTGACTCTTGGCCAAACCTTCCTACAAGATTTTTATACCCAGAAGGGAAGAAGGGAAGGGGCAGGGAATTGAAAAGAAAGGTGAAGTAAAGGTAGGGGCAAGGAGGGGGCTTTGGGAGAGTCAGCTCCTGTCTGGGAGCAGGCGGTGAAACGCAGGCTAACAGAGGACAGTCGCGCGGCCCCTCCTTCACCTCCTATCCCCTTTCTCTGTGAGGTGCCCAATCTCTGCCTTCAAAGGTACACAGAGCACAAAGCCATGTGTCTCCTATGTCATTGCCCCCTTCCTTATTCAGTCAACCGTGACTCTCCACACTGCTGACTGCCCACTGTGTGCCGAGCTCTGGGTGAAGGAAGGGAGTTTCAGAAACACAAGGCGTAGATTGCACTGTTCTGAACCTCGAAGTCTAGTAAGACCGACAGAACAGAGACCAACAGTTACATCATGGAGTGAAGGTACTGCTATACCTGTGCTCAGGTGCAGGAGGGGCCCACAGAGAGCCACCTGACCAGAACAGTGGGCCTGAGGAGGTGTCTGGAAGAAGCGGTAGCTCAGCTAAGACTGAGGAAAAGAGAACAAAGCATTTGTGCACAGGCCATTCCTGATGGAGGGAAAGAAAGACCTGAGAGCTTGGTCTCTTCCCAGAGCCTCAGAGAGCCCAGAGTATCTAAGATGAAGCTTCCAGGAGGCCATGGAGAGAGAGGGCTCAAGACACAGTAAAAGGTAGATCATGAAGACTGAGCACCTTCCTGTCTTAGTCAGCCCTGCCCGCATCACAGACGCCCACAGGCTGGGGGGCTTCAACAACAGGCATTTATTCTCTCACAATTCTGGAAGCTGGAAGTTCAACGTCAAGGGGCAAACAGATTTAGTTTCTGGAGAAGTTTCTGTTCCTGGCTGGCGGTTGGCTGACTTCTGGCTGTGTGCTCACGTGGCCTCTCCTTGTATGTGCACGGAGGGGGCAGGAGTGCTGGTGTCTCTCACTTTTCTTATAACGACACCAAAATTGTCAGGCTAGGATCCCACTCTTATGCTCTCATTTAAATTACCTCCTAAAGACCCTCTATGAATTTGAGAGGACACAAATCACTCTACAGCACTTACAGAGGAGTTTGAATTACAGCCTTGCAGGGTTTTAACCATTGGAGGCATATGATCAAATTCATGCCTTAGAAATAGCACAGGGGTCCCAAAGCAAGGATGCTTCAGGAGGAGCATCTAGTGTGCCTAGTCATCTGCCATCACCCTGTTCATAAACAGCGCAAGAGGGAGGACTACGCCAATGTATTTTATTCTCATGTTTTATTAGGTTGGTGCAAAAGCAGTTGTTGTTCTTACCATTAAAAGTACTTACAGAAACCAAAATTACTTTTGCACCAAACGAATATCATGCTGAGCACAATTCACATAGAAATTATGAACGTGGTTCATTCGCCATCTTAAGAAATGAAAAGAAGATTGTGCTTTAGGGACCTCAGGCAGCTGCTCACTCAGGATCATCAGGCTTCCCTGTCATTTCAGTACAGAGCGAGCCCAACTCTCAGTGGCTTATACCAATGAGCCTCCGACTCCATTGCCGCACACACATATATTATGCATTCGGCAAACTTCAAATTATTCAAGAAGTAAACCAATATTTCCTAAGGAAACCACTAAAATTAATAAAACCCTGTATTTTGTGGACTGATTTATTATTATCATCCCTTTGGATCTACTTTGTTATTTTTTTTTTTTTCTTCATGCAGCTCAAAGGGTTCTATAAAAGGTTTTGCTATCAGACTGCTATTCCAAAGTCAACCCTTGAGGTAGTTAGGATGAGAAAATATGCAAATTAAATTGCAGCATGGACCATTTTCACAGGCATTTCTGCTAAAATAAAAAATTCAAATGTGTAAAACCAACCACAAGTTTACTTGAGTGTATCTCCTCACATGTATACATTCTCAGGGTTATTCATTTAACTCTCACAACAACTTTGGAGGTTGCACGTAGCCTGTACTGCTGTACTCAATGAGATACATTCTTTGTTAACAATACAGCAAATTTAGAGTTGGGATCGACTCTGGGGGCCTGATACCTAGAATTGATTGGTGTCCGATTGATCAGTGATTCCATTTGGTGACCTGGTATCTTACTCCCTAAAATAAATCATGGATTTTGTTAAATTTGTATTTTCATACAATGTGTAAATGATTCCAACCATTTGTTTTCTTATTCTTTTTATCATTTATCATGTACTTTTAAAACCCTATTGTACAGGAGTGACTTGGGTAAAAGCTGGCTTCTTAGTAATGGGCTTAAGAGTTCAACATTCAGAAGGAATATATTCAGTATCATAGGGGAAGCTCAAAAGCAATTTGTCCATCATGCAGTGCAAAGAAATGGTTGGTGCCTAGAGCATTTTGACTCAAACTAAAAGCTCCCCCTGTTCGGTTGTTAGGTTTCTAGATGTTTGGGAATATCACTGGGGAATGGGGTCCAGCAGACCAACTCCAAGGCATTCATCCCAGTGTTGGGTGGAAGGTGAGAAAAAAAACCATCTCTTATGAAGGCAACATCCTCTCACAGCAGCATTTGCTGTCTCGTTTCTGTGCTGGCCCTGCTGTTACAGATTGGGAGTAGGGACATCATCCATCAAGAACAACAACAACAAGATGTTGTTTGTAACAAACCAACCTTGACCAGTTGTCACAGACCCTCTGAAGGCCACCTTAATGGATGGGCATGTCCAGGGGCCTTAGGTATGAGTCATATGGGCAATGTTACAGAGCCATCATTCAAAACATTACCTAAACATCCTTGAACTGTTTTGTGTTTTCCGTGTGGGCTCACAAGTCATGAGATGGAGTAAGAGATGTTATTAGTGGTTAAAAGCATGACCTCTGGGGCCAGTCTGCCCAGATGCAAGTCACTGCTGGGCCGCTTCCAAGTTGTGTGAGCAGAGGCAATTTACTCCACCTCCCTTTGCCTCAGTTCCTCGTAGGAACATAGGGAACACAGTAGCACCTACTTCCTAGGGTTGGTTTGAGGATTCAAGGAATTTATAACAAATCTTGGCACATAGTAAGTGCTGTACATGTTTGTTGTTCTTAAGTTGAAGGAGGAACAATAGGGAGACACTTGAGTGGGACTTTTTTAAAAATACATATACATTTAAAAGATGAATGCTGAGAAGGTGATAACACATCAGATAATGGGGGAATAATGCCTTCTTTATTCATTTTAATGTATTATTTATTTAATTTTCATGAAGGTAAGAGAACAATCAAAGCAGAGAGAGCAAACACATTTAGGACCAATCAAATAAGGAAAAGAAAAGGAGGCTTGAGGGAACTGTCCATGCTCTTTATGAACTGTTAAGGATTGTTCTGTTCTAAGCCGGGCATGGTGGCTCACACCTGTAATCCCAGCACTCTGGGAGGTCAAGTCGGGTGGATCACCTGAGGTCAGGAGTTTGAGACCACCCTAGCCAATATGGTGAAACCCCATCTCTATTAAAAATATATAAATTAGCCAGGCGTTGTGGCATGTGCCTGTAATCCCAGCTACTCGGGAGACTGAGGCAGGACAATCACTTGAACCTGGGGGGCAGAGGTTGCAGTGAGCCAAGATCACGCCACTGCACTCCAGCCTGGGTGACAGAGCAAGACTCCATATCAAAAACAACAACAACAACAAAGAACTATTCTGTTCTTTGCTCTTTTGCGTGAGTTTTGGTGCCCACTCAGCAAATGATGGATGATAAACTATCATGCACAGGACCACAGCTTTCTTGCTGGGCTCTCCCACAGAACCTTGCAGAATGTTGACAAGCTAACAAGGGTCAATCATAGTTGATTGATTATCCCAAGAAGTCAATCTTGGGAAAAACCTGCTTTGGAGAAATGATTGGATCTTTGTGTTATAAATCACTCAATAATGGTTGGATGATTTGCCTGACTGGGGTGATGGTTCTGTGTACCAGCACCTGTAGAATGGGTTTTCTACCTACACCCCAACATCCAGCTGTACATGGTTTTTAGTGCAACTTTCCAAGTGTCATCCACATTTTAATCTAGGGGTCTTCACCCTTGCTAGCCTTCCTATTTGGGAACCCCTACCCCATACTATTTTTCTAGCTATCACCTACTTCTATTTAGGTCTCGGAAATGACATCTCTTCCTTGGAAAGGTCTCACCGACCAGGTTGGTACTTATGGTGACCAGCTCTCCTATTCCTCCACTTTTTCTCTTTTGTGATACTTCCTGGCAGACTGCATAGCATGATGTCAGAATTGTGCCTGCCCAGCATGGTGTTCTAAGCACAATGTCTGGCGTGCAGTAGATGTTCTGTGAGTATTCGTGAAATGGTTCTTGAATGCCTCTTACCTAAAACTCACCATGAGCCCACTTGTTGCTAGGGTCTAAATGTTTGTGTCCCCCCAAAATTAATATGTTGAAATCCCAACTCCTAAGGTGATGATATTAGGAAGTGTAGCCTTTGGTAAAAGAATAGGGAAAAAGGGCAGCTCTCTCATGAATGAGATTAGTACCCTTATAAAAGAGATCCCAGAGAGACCCTCACCCTTTTCCCCAGGTGGGGTTAGAGTAAGAAGATGGCTCTCTATCAAGAAAACAGGCTCTCACCACCGACCCAACCTGCAGGCACCTTGATTGTGGGCTTCCCAGTATCCAGAATTATGAAAAATAAATTTCTGTTGTTTGTAAGCTGCCTAGGGTATGGTATTTTGTTCTAGCAGCCCAAAAGGACTAAAACATCTATGAATGAGCAGGATTGTGTTAACTGACTTGTTACAACAAGGAAGAACATGCACCATGGTAAAATGTGGGGTGTTTCATTAAGAGAGGGTTAGAAAGGAATTATTATGGGACTTGAGCTTTTTGTTCAGGTGATTCTGGGGAAGCTTCAGGAAAGCTGAGCATTTCTCTGGGTTGAAAGCTCTCAGAATGTCAGAGGACCTCTATGATTGAGTGTATTAACAAATCTTATCTACAGGGCAAGAGAAATGAACCATGGCTTAAGCTATAGTTGTTAAAGAAGCAGCAACCATTTCTATTAACTGAGATTGGGGGATGTATGGGCCATTTTCATGATTTGGGCAATGTTCACGCTGTTTGTTCCAATATGACCACGGAGAGGTCTTGTTATTTTCTGACTATGATGGTCACAGCCTTCTCTTGTGTTGTTGTTCTGGAAGATTTATATGCCCAAGGCAGAAGCCTTGGAGAATACCCAGGCACTGCTGGGACTTTCAGCTCCTAGCAACATCAGGCTCTGGCTGATAGAACCAGGTCAGTCTGCAGACATCTGGGGCTGCTTTTGTCTTTTCAGAATAAATCATGAGAGGTCTGTCTTCTCTTTCTTATTCAGTCTTTTTTTTTTTTTTTTTTTTTTTTTTCTTATCTTCAGTCCACCCTTAGCTCCTTAGTAAACCTCAGATCATTAATGTTTCTTTGGGTTTTTGCATTCTTCTTCCCCTACTAATAGCACATGTGCGTGCGTGTGTGTGTGTGTGTGTGTAGTCGAGTGTGTTCTGAGTTCTGAACCCATTGACTCAATCAACTGCGGATAAAAAAAAATTCAGGAAAAAAATTTCGCAAAGTTCCAAAAAGCAAAACTTGAACTTGCCACATGCCAAGAACTACATTGCATGCACAAAGATGTAGTAGTGTGTAGGCACTGGATTAGGTATTATAAGTAAGCTAGAGATGATTTAAAGTGTACGGGAGGATATCCGTAGGTTCTGTGCAAACACTACATCATTTTACATCAGGGACTTAGGCATTCCAGGATTTTGGTATTCACAGGGCTTCTGGAACCAATACCCTGAGGATACCGAAGGATGATGGCATATATCTAGAATCTCTTTCCAGATAGATATAGATAGATTGATTCTATTGGTTCTGTTTCTCTGCTAAACCCTGACAAATACAGCCACAGACCCTGAGAGGGTATACATGTGGAGTGGAGCCTTGGTTAAGAAAGGAGGCCCCAAAACTGGTTGTTGCATCCTAAAGGAAACAAGAGAGCTGGACAACCAGCTCCTCTTTTGTTGAACTCTGTGGGAAGATAAAGCAGTAACCTGACAACCGTGGTGATGGTGGTTACGCCAGTTTGAAATTGAAAAGGCTTAAACACATTAATTTGAGGTTGTCTCTTTTAATTTTTCAAATTTAACAAGCAACAACAAACTATTTTTTTGAAGTCTGAATGACATCGTGATTTGCAAGAAAATAGAGTCCATCAACACTAATACTTGGAGACCCAGGTAATCACTCCCTTTCATAGACTTACTAGGATGTAAAATTAGTTTCTTTGCACATAAGCACCCTAAACGTACCCTGCAATATAAAGGTAAAATTAATTTAGGGAGGCTTGCTCCTACTCTTGAAATTCAGAGCAGAGTATATTTCTCTGCGAGCCTTCTAGAAGGCCTCCCCGTTTCTTAGCTTTGAAAACACTTTGGATGTGCTAGCATCTGACCCAGAAGAAAGGGGTGTGATTGGCTCTAGAATCACCCCAGGTGAACTTGAGAGTATCAGGAATAAAGCTCATCTGGAAATGGTGTGTTGTTACTTCCAACCCTTAAAACCAACTGCTAGTTTCAAGTGTAAAAGATGGGATTCCCCTACATGTTGACCACGGCATGATGCTTACACTTCTGTTAAATATGAAACTGCTTGGTGTTGAGCTTTACAGGAAAAAAAAGGAAAACATGCTTTCTGTAATTAGTGGGACTTTTATCTAAGCTGCTGCATTTGACAGTTTGTTTCCTCTGAATTTTGGTTCATCAAATTTGCTTTAGCAAAATATCCGGGCTTTAATAACCAGAAGTAATAAGTTACACTTAGGGAAATGAACACATATATAGTGTGTGTATAGAGAGAGAGATATAGATACACTACATACACAATATATATACACTATATATGCTATATGTCTAGATATACTATATTTTATTGATATACTAAATACTATATATACTACATACTATATTTTATTGATATACTATATACACTATATATAGGTATTATATATAATATGTAGATATTATATACACTATATATAATATATAATATGTTACATATGTAACATATATAATATGATATGTATGTATATATAATATATGTGTATATATAATATGTAACATATATAATATGTTACATATATGTTATGTATAATATGTTACATATTATATATAGTGTATATAGTGTATCAATTTTTTATTATTATTGATTAATCAATGGAGTGCTTAGGAAAACAAAGAGATGGGCATGGTGTTACTGCAGTGATATTCAAACGTGATGGAAAGTTTTAGGCTGGATGGTCATTTCAGAGACTTCGAATGTAGCTTGTAGTGTTTTCCTGTTGTGGTTTTGTTGCCTTAGGGATGTCTTTGAATTCCCAGTAGATGTGTGGCACCTCGCTTCTTCCTATATACATGCAATTGAACTTATTTTCTTTTCAGGGAAGGCTTAGCCCTACAACCATCTTCATTAATTAAGTGCACCAGGCTCAAGGGAGAAATTCACAGCATTTTTATAAAACCAGGCCAAAGTGTCAGGACAAAAGGACTCTAGATTTGTTCCTTAAACCACCCACTCAATCACTAGCAGGTCTTCCTCATTAAATAACTCCTTTGAGATCATTAAACCACTTTTAGCGTTGTCTATGATGTTAAGCAAAAACAAACAAGAATACACATTCTGTTGAAAACTAAAGCCAAAGCCTGTTTAAGTCTTGGTTTGTACACAATTCTTGCCTAATGTATTTTAAATGTAACCAATGCAGCAATGCTTTCCTGCTAATTGGAGATAATCTTAGTTTGAAATAAATATTACATAAGACTACTTTATGAACTCACAATTAACTCAAGGCTGCGTGTCCCCTCAGAGACTATCTGTATGTTTAACATGTTTGTTGAAGAACACCCATTTCGTGTACATGCAGAGCTCTCGTTCTATACCCCCGGGTCTTTTGCCTCTGAACTTTCCCAAGTCCGCGGGACAGAGAGTCTGCACCTGCCCTTCACCTTTGTCTCCTTTGGCTGGACTCTCTTCCAGCTTTGATCTGAGGTCCTGCTTCCTGGATTCCGGACATGAAACAAAATGTCTCCTTGGCTCTGCTCAGTTATGTGGCGAGGCAGCTGCACCATCAGCATGGGGACGCCTTCATCCACTGACCCGCCTCCAGAGGGCGCTGCAGGAAGAATGTGGTGGGTTAACCAAGTTACCAGTTTCCCACATGCCGGGGGCAGTTTCATGGCATTTGTCATTCCTTGGACTCTGATCACCTCTACCTAAAAATTAATCCAATATGGTAAAGCAAGATCTATGGTTTCAATACATCTGAAGTCTCTTATTGCTTACATTAGGGACCACAAGAAGAATGACGGAATTTTATAAGAATTCAAGATCTTGAGAAGAACTTGGGGGTCTTATGAAGCTATGCCCTGGAGCATGGTATGGAGGATAAAGGGGGCAACTCTCCACATTCTGCCTGAAAAAGGCAGGATCAAGCCTGGATGGGAGGATGCAGCTTGGTGGGGAGCATCTCTCTCTGGAGAAAGAGCCTACGAAAATTACTCTAAGTCAAGGCCTGAGGGGGGTGTGGCTGCATGGAGCCCCCAGAGGCAGTGAAGAGGCTGTGATGCTTTGAGAACGTCAGGATTATCAATTTCAACTGGGTTCCTGGGATATGATGAATTTTCTCCCCTCATCATATTTTATTTTTGAATCAAAACTCATATATTTTTTTAAAAATTTGGGGGATGCATCTATTAGATTGGTATTTCCAACTACATGAACAAGCATGGCACACCTAAGCATTGGGACACCACTACATTTCAACACAGTGGACACACACACTCTGACAAACTCTCACACAGCTCACCCACACTCTTACTCACTGACACATCACATACTCATGCACAATCATACATGTTCACATTTATACTCACATATACACTCACACACATCCTCACAGGCTCAAGCCCTCACACCCATACACTCACATACTCACATGCACACTCAAAAGCACCCTCACATATATATACACACACACCCCAATATCATACTCACACACACATGTGCACCCTCATTCACATCCCACACACAGATGTATACTCACATAATCACACCCAGTAACACACAAATATTATTCATGTAACCCTAATGCTATGCAAAACACCTTAGACATCCTTTGTTATGCTGTGGTTTGAGAATTATTACCTTACCTATATGATAAAAAAGAAAGTTGAGACGGAGAGAGTAACTCACTGGACGTCCTGCAAGAAGTCATGGGAGAACCTGTTCCACTCCACCCACCTATACCTTCCCAGAATCACACCACATGCAGAGAGCGATAATTCTAATTGTGTGCTAGTGTATGTGAAATCAGAGAGGTGAAGACCAAAATGTGACTTGCCACCAAATAAAGAAAATACTTCCATGTGAATTTTTGTGTTTGGTGTCAGCAGAGTCAGCTGGGTTGTACCTCAATTGCAGCTAGTAAACAGAGACCCCTGTGCCCAGCGATTGTATTTGTTAAGCTAGCTTTAGCCCAAAGCCACCTCCTTGCATATGTTAAGTACAGCCTAAAGGTCTCTCCACACATCATGAATGGAAACCTTACTGGACCTGTAAATACGGTAGCCCATTCTTGTGCCCAATACAGGATGTCAGCCAGTCACAGGCCGCCCAGTATTCAAACCGTGTTCAAATGAGGCCAGTGCCATTTATGGCCAATCCAGCTGTTTCCATAGCTCACTTTCTTGGTTCTGTCCATAAATGATCTCAGGCCATGCAGCAACCTGGACTTGCTCTGAACTTACTTCAGTTCTGGAGGCTGCCCAGTTCACAAATCATTCTTTGCTCAATTAAACTCTGTTAAATTTAACTTGTCTAAAATTTTTCTTCGAACATATTCAAAAGGCACATCACTGGAGCTGAGAGCTGAGTGACACCTGAGAACAGCTAACATCAGCAACCTTCCAAAAGGAAGCCTGATGGCCAGCTTGGAGGTGTCCACAGGACTCACACCTGACAGGTAGGCTCCTGCCTGTCCCACCCACCGGCATCCTCTTCCTTGATAAGCTAGGTTAGACTCCTCAGGTGTGCTTCCTGGGCACCCAAGTGTCCTGGAGTCAATGTGGTGAGCACCACCCTGCAACACCCACCCCCACTCCACAAGCTGCTGACCTGACTCAATGGCACAGATGCACATATTCTGTGCCAATCCTCACAACTTAAAATTAAAGAGGGGAACGTTGGCAACTCCCTGCCCATCACTACTTTCAAATCACTTCCATTTCTTTGGTTCTCTTTACAGTTATATCCTGCAGGATAAATCCAAGTGTTGATAAAAGCAAGCAGAGTGCTGTTCTTACACCTACTGACCAGGCTTACCTTTAGAATTCTGAATCTCTTCATCCATCCCCACTGCTTCTCATGACTATCTTTCACCTCTAACTGCTTTTCCAGAGGGGAAGAAAAAATTGTTTCTTCCAAAGGGCGTCTCTTCTAAATCATTGGTTCCATCACCTTGTGAATGTTCAAATGTGTCAGCTCCAGGAGACGAAATGACAGTGTCTTCTCAGATTCCCTTCAATTTCGGGTCTCCTGACATATAAATCCCAGCTCACTGAAGCCTTTGGAGTAAACTCTGCTGTTGACAATATGATAGCAGTGCATTCTACGTGCCCTCACTGAGGAAAATCACCAAAGGAGGAGCAAGTGTGTGTACTAAGGTCAACACAGAGCCAGGTGCCTGGGATGCAGCCATCATTGTTCCTTCCCCAGACTCAGAGAGGGCAAGCAAGTTCCCCAAGGCCACACAGCTGGTAAATGAAATAGCTGTGATCTGATCTCCAGTCCATGTAACTCCATTTCTGTTCTCTCCAGCAGTGCTCCCTTGATCCAACTTTATTCAGCATGGCGAACACAAGACCATGACACCATTTCACAAAGAAGCCAAGAAGAAACACCTGACAACTGAGAGTGCAGGGCTTCGTCCAGGTGGGCCCTTCCATTGATGATGAATGATGAGTAGTTGCTCAGAATCACACAGTGAACCAGTGAGCAAGGATCTTGGCACACAGTGTCACCTTTCTGCCCACATCAGGCCTGCTGGAAAAAGACACCCATTCACTGTTCTTCAGAAAAACAACATTTTGGATAGGATGAAATTCCTTGGTTAACAGTCACCAGTATTTAGAGGCACATTGTAAAATTAATGACAGAATTGGGAAGGAAAAGTAATTGCAAGATTATTTCTCCTTTCAAAAGGTTAAACACTGAACACATGCATAGAGTGAAGACAATGTGTTCCTGTACAGTTTGGTATAATAAGAAAATAGCCCTTGTGAGAACCTCATGATACTTTTGTTAATATTTGTAAAATGTAGGCTTAGCTCAAGGGAAGGAAGTACAGATTCAGGTAAGGCATGGCAAGCTTGTGGAATTTCTTAGAAAAAGAAGGAAATGTGGGTTAGTTTTTCCTATGACTGCATAGATTTCTGCAGAACGGTAATTAAAACCGAGAGGGACCTGGAGGGCCCACCCAACCGGGAGGGAGCTGGGGGCTCACAGCAGAGGGTGGTTCTCTGAGGTGGTGCTTCAATTCCTCTCATCTGAACAAAGAAACTTTATACATGTAAGAAAGACAGGGTTTTTTGGTTCCATGGAAAAGAGGTCTTTAGAGAATTTGCTATTTGCTATTATGGCACATTTCTTTTTCTTTGATCATCTGTGGGAAGGACCCTTAGAATGAAATGTTTCAACCAATACAATTGGAATTATTTTAAAAACGAAATTGGTAATGGTCTTCTTTGCTTGAGTTTGGTTAACTTTCCTAAAAAGAAATGATCACCATGGGCATATGTCAGGGTCACTTTATTTTACGATGACTTATCTGCATTCAAAATAAAATTATTTAATTTCTGAAAATTATCAACAGACCCATAGAGGCTTTTCTGGAAGAGAAAGAATCTGAGCCAACATTCAGTCCAACTTCATCATTCTGGAATAAAGAAACTAACTCCTGGAGATCTCAGCTGGTACAGTAATGGGTGGTCTCCAGGCTCAATTATGTGTTGCTCACAGCCACTGAGACCAGAAAGTAGAATCCAAAACAGCAAAGCAGGTGTGTGTGAGATGTGTGTTGCAGATGTGAGTGTGGGTGTTGGTGTCACCATGTATTAGTTAGTTTTCACACTGCTGATAAAGACATACCCAAGACTGGATAAGTTATAAAGAAAAAAGAGGTTTAAGAACTTACAATTTCACAGTCATGGTGGAAGGCAAGGAAGAGCATGTCACATCTTACATGGATGACAGCAGGCAAAAAGAGACCTTACGCAGGGGAGCTCCCATTTTTTAAATCTCATGAAACTTATTCACTATCACGAGAACAGCATGGGAAAGTCCTGCCCCCATGATTCAATTACCTCCCACCAGATTCCTCCAGCACATGGGAATTCAAGATGAGATTTTGGTGGGGACACAGCCAAATCATATCATTCTGCGACTGGCCCCTCCCAAATCTCATGTCCTCATATTTCAAAACAAATCATGGCTTCCCAACAATCCCCCAAAGTCTTAACTCATATCAGCATTAACTCAAAAGTCCACAGTCCAAAGTGCCACCTCCTGGGAGGCCAACCAGCATGAAACCAGTGTACTAAACAAACAAAAATACAACCAAGAATCCTCACAGAGTCCACTTCACTCCCCTGCTACCTCCACCAGAGCAGATGCTGGTATCCATGGCTACAAGACCTGAAGACAGATCACATCACAGGACTCATTACAGATATTCCCCAATACCAGCCCAGAGCCCTGTAGCTTCACTGTGTGGCTAGACCCAGAAGAGCAAAAACACTCACTATAGTTTGGCCCTCAGGAAGCCCCATTGCTAGGGAAAACAGGAGAACACCACATCAAGGGAACACCCCATGGAACAAAAGAATCTGAATAGCAGCCCTTGAATCCCAAATCTTCCCTCTGTCAGAGTCTACTCAAATAAGAAGGAACCAGAAAAGCAATTCTGGCAATATGACAAAACAAAGTTCTTTAACACCCCCAGAAGATCATACCAGCTCACCAGGAATGGGTCCAAACCAAGACAAAATCTCCGAATTGTGAGAAAAAGAATTCAAAAGGTTGATTACTAAGCTAATCAAGGAGACACCAGAGAAAGGTGAAGTCCAATTTAAAGAAATCAAAAACATGATACAGGATATCAAAGAAAATTCTTCAGTGAAATAGATAGCATTAATAAAAAACAATCACAACTTCTGGAAATCAAGGACACACTTAAAGAAATGCAAAATGCACTGAAAAGTCTCACCAATGGAATTGAACAAAGAGAAGAAAGAACTTAAGGACTCAAAGACAAGGCTTTTGAATTAACTGAATCATAGACAAAGGCAAAAGAATTTTTAAAAATGAACAAAGCCTCCAAGAAGTTTGGGACTAGTTAAATGTCCAAACCTAAGAATACTTGGTGTACCCAAGGAAGAAGAGAAATCTAAAAGTTTGGAAGACATATTTGAGGGAATAATCAAGAAAATCTTTCCTGGCCTTGCTAGAGATCTAGACATCCAAATATAAGAAGCTGAAAGAACACTTAGGAAATTCATTGCAAAAAGATCATTGCCTAGGCACATAGTCATCTAAAATTAAGAGAAAGGAAAGACTCTTAAGAGCTGGTAAGGCAAAACTATCAGTTGACCTATAAAGGAAAACCTAACAGATAGACAGCATATTTCTCAGCAGAAAGCCTACAAAGTAGAAAGAATTGGGGTCCTAATTTTAGCCTCCATAAACAAAACAGTGATCAGCCAAGAATTTTGTATCCAGTGAAACTAAGCTTCATAAATGAAGGAAAGATATAGTCTTTTCCAGACGAACAAATGCTGACAGAATTCACCACTACCAAGACAGCACTACAAGAACTACTATTAAAAGGAGTTCTAAATCTTGAAACTAATCCTTGAAATACACCAAAATAGAACCTCCTCAAAGCGTAAATCTCACAGGACCTATATTACAATAACATAATGAAAAAAAACACAATGTATTTGGGCAACAAATAGCACAACAAATAAAACAGTACCTCGCCTCTCAATACTACCATTGAATATAAATGGTCTAAATGCTTCACTTAAAAGACACAGAATGGCAGAATGAATAAGAATTCACCAAAGTTTCTGCTGTCTTCAGGAGACACACCTAACACATAACGACACACATAAACACACACATAAACTTAAGGTAAAGTGGGGGGAAACGATATTCCATGCAAATGGACGCCAAAAGCAAGTAGGTATAGCTATTCTTATATCAGATCAAACAAACTTTAAAGCAAAAGTAGTTAAAAAAGACAAAGAGCGACATTACATAATGATAAAAGGACTAGTCTGAATGGAAAATATCACAATTCCAAATATATACACACCTGACACTGGAGCTTCCAAATTTATGAAACAATTACTACTAGATCTAAGAAATAAGATAGACAGCAACACAATAATAGTGGGGACTTTAATACTCCACTGACAGCACTAGACAGGTCACCAAAACAGAAAATCAACAAAGAAACAATGGACTTAAATCTTACCCCACAACAAATGGACTTAACAGATATTTACAGAGCATTCTACCCAATAACCACAGAATATACATTTTCTTCATCAGCACACTTTATTCATCATTCTCCAAGACAGGCCATATGATAGGCCAAAAATAAGTCTCAGTAAATTTAAGAAAATTGAAATGATATCAAGTACACTCTCAGACCACAATGGGATAAAATTGGAAATCAACATCAAAAGAAACCATGAAAATCATGCAACTACATGGAAATTAAATAACCTGCTCCTGAATGATCATTCAGTCAACAATGAAATCAAGATGGAAATTTAAACAGTATTTGAACTGGATGACAATAGTGACACAACTTATCAAAACTTCTGGGATACAGCAAAGGCAGTACTAAGAGGAAAATTCATAGCATTAAATGCCTACATCAAAAAGTCTGCAAGAACATAAATAGGCAATCTAAAGTCATACCTCATGAAACTAGAGAAACAAGCACAATCCAAACCCAAACCCAGCAGAAGAAAATAAATAATGAAGATTAGAATAGAACTAAATGAAATTGAAACAAAAAACAATACAAAAGATAAATGAAACAAAAAACTGGTTATTTGAAAAGATATGTTAGACCTTTAGTGAGATTAACTGATAAAAGAAGAGAGAAGATCCAAATAAGCTCAATTAGAAAGGTAACAGGAGATATTACAACTAATACCACAGAAATACAAAATATCATTCAAGTCTACTATGAACATCTTTATATGCATAAACTAGGAAACCTAGAGGAGATGGATAAATTCCTAGAAATACACAACCCTCCTAGACTAAACCAGGAAGATATAGAATCTCTGAACAGAGCAATAACAAGCAGCAAGGTTAAAACGGTAATAAAAAATTGCCACCAAAAAAAAAAAAAGTCCAGTACCAGACAGATTCACAGCTGAATTCCATCATTCAAAGTAGAATTGGTACCAATACTATTGACACTATTCCAAAACATAGAGAAAGAGGGAATCCTCCCTAATTCATTCCATGAAGCCAATATCTCCCTAATACCAAACCCAGGAAAGGACATAACAAAATAAGAAATCTATAGACCAATATCCCTGATAAACATAGATGCAAGAGTCCTCAACAAAAAAGTAGCAAACCAAATCCAATAGCATATCAGAAAGATAATCCACCATGATCAAGTGAGTTTCATACAGGGATGTAGGGATGGTTTAACATATATAAGTCAATAAATGTGATACACCATATAAACAGAAGTAAAAACAAAAATCACATGGTCATCTCAATACATGTAGAAAAAGCATTTGACAAAATCCAGCCTCCCTTTGTAATTAAAACCTAGGCATAATTGGCATAGAAGGGACATACCTTAAGGTCATGTCTATGACAGACTCAAAGCCAACATTATACTGAATGGGGAAATGTTGAAAGCATTCTCCCTGAGAACTAAAACAAGACAAAGATGCCCACTTTCACCACTTCTATTCAACATAGTACTGGAAGTCCTAGCCAGACCAATCAGACAAGAGAAAGAAATAAAGGGTGTCCAAATCAGCAAAGAGGAAGTCAAACTGTCACTGTTTGCTGATGATATAATCGTATACCTAGAAAACTCTAAAAACTCATCGACAAACCTCCTAGAATGGGTAAATGAATTCAGCAAAGTTTCAGGATACATAATTAATTTATGTACACAAATCAGTAGCTCTGCTATAAACCAACAGTGACCAACCTGATAATCAAATTAAGAACTCAACCCCTTTCACAGTAACTGCAAAAAAAATAAAATAAAATACTTAGGAATATTCCTAACCAAGGACATGAAATAGCTCTACAAGGAAAACTACAAAACACTGCTGAAAGAAATCACAGAGGTCACAAACAAATGGAAACACATCCCATGCTCATGGATGGGTAGAATTAATATTGTGAAAATGACCATACTGACAAAAGCAATCTACAAATTCAATGCAGCTGCAACAAAAACACATAAATAGATGAGACTTAATTAAACTGAAAAGCTTCTGCACAACAAAAGAAATAATCTGCAGAGTTAACAGACAACCTACAGAGTGGGAGAAAATTTTCCCAATCTATACACCTGACAAATGACTAATATCCACAATCTACAAAGAGCTCAAACAAATCAGCAAGGGAAAAACAAACAATCCCATCAAAAAGTGAGCTAAGGACAAGAACAGAAAATTCTCAAAAGAAGATACACAAACAGCCAACAAGCATACAGAAAAATGCTCCACATCACTAATTATCAGGGAAATGCAAATTAAAACCACAATGCAATACCACCTCATTCCTGCAAGAATGTCCATAATTTAAAAAATCAAAAAATAACAGATGCTGGCATAGATGAGGTGAAAAGGGAACATTTTTACACTGCTGGTGGGAATGTAAACTAATACAACCACTACGGAAAACAGTGTGGAGCATTTTTAAAGAGCTAAAAGTAGATCTACCGTATGATCTGGTAATCCCACTACCAAGTATCTACCCAGAGGAAAAGAAGTCATTACACAAAAGAGATACTTGCACACACATGTTTATAGCAGCACAATTTGCAATTGCAAAAATATGGAACCAGTCAAAATGCCCATAAACCAATGAGTGGATGAAGAAAATGTGATACACACACCATGGAATATGGAATACTACTCAGCTACAAAACGGAACAAAATAAAGGCATTTGAAGCAATCTGGATGAAATCGGAGACTTATTCTAAGTGAAGTAACTTGGATGGAAAACCAAACATCGTGTGTTCTCACTCATATGTGGAAGCCAAGCTATGAGGATGCAAAGGCATAACAATGATACATTGGACTTTGGGGATTCAGGGGAAAGGGTGGGAGGTGGCAAGGGATAAAAGACTACACATTGGGTACAGTGTACACTGCTTGGGTGATGGGTGCACCAAAATCTCAGAAATCACTACCAAAGAACTTATTCATGTAACCAAATACCACCTGCTTCCCAAAAGCCTATTGAAATAAAAAATACGTTTTTAAAAAAGAAATCAAGAAGAGAAAGAGTTTTTAAAACCATATGCATTCTCGTATGAGGTCAGGAGATCAAGACCAGCCTGGCCAATATGGTGAAACTCCATCTCTACTAAAATATGCAAAATTAGCTGGGTGTGGTGGCGCATGCCTGTAGTCCCAGCTACTTGGGAGGCTGAGGTGGGAGAATTGCTGGAACCCGGGAGGCAGAAGTTGCAGCGAGCCAACATGGTGCCACTGTACTCCAGCCTGGGTGACAGAGCAAGACTCCCTCTCAAAAAGAAAAAAAAAAGAAAAAAAAATTTAGTACAACTTATTGATCCTTTATGTAACGGTTAGTCCTTTTAGTGTCATGTCTGAGAAGTGCTGTCTGCCCCAAGAACATGAAGATACTTCTCTGTATTGTTTTTGAAGCTTTATTGTTTTATTTTACCCATAGATATCCAATTGATGCATACAGTTTATTGAAAAGACTGGTTTCAAGTTGTTAGAGAATGAACAATACAGTGAACCTACTAAAATAGAAGAAGAAAATAATAAAAATATAAATATAAATTATTGAGAGGTAGAATCACAAAGGCACAGTTGATTCTTTTTAGAAGAACAATAAGTTAAATTTCTGGCAAGAATAATCAAGGGGAAAAAGAAGGATACACAAAAGCCCATATAGGAATGAAAAAGTGATGAGTATACATGACCTGCACACGTTAAAATGATGAAGACAAAGTACATATATAAACTTAAAATACATCTGCAATTTAACAACAGAAAGTACATCTAACTTTGATATCAAATGCTGAGAAGGATACAGCAAAAAGTAAAATTACAGATTTAAAGAAAACTTAAATAGTGATGGATTAGAAGACTCAATAGAGTATATCAACTCTCCCTAAATTAATCTAAGATTTTCATGCAATTTCAACTAGAATCTAAAGTATATATTTTGTTATATATTCATTCGGCTAAAATTTTCATTGGGATTGTATAAATTTTATAGATCAGTTTAGAGAGAATATCTTAACAATGTTAAATTTTCTACTCCATGTACACAACATATTTCTTTTCATTTAAGTCTTTAATTTCTCTCAGCAAGATATTTTGGAGATTTAAGTATACAGCTCTTACATACAGTTTGTTAAATAAAATGAAATGCATGATACCATTTAAAGTAGTGTAGAAAGATATATCACGTACTTCATTTTATTTTCTAGATGTAACTCAAAGAATTTGAAAAGTCGAATTAACAACAAAATTACCCAAACCTAGTTAATGAAGGAATTCTGTCATATCTGAGAGAAATTGCAAATAATTTTCTTTCATTTTATCAAAAAACCCTACAAAATTATTTCATCCAATCTACAATTATTGTCATTATTTCTATATTACTGCTATTTAGAAAAAATTCAGAGGCTAAAACTGAATGTGGTATAGCTTGCTAGCAAATAGCTTGCAAAATTATTATAACTTCCTTATGAAAATTAGATCTATAAAATTGAACTTCATGGAAATAATGGCCATAAACAATACTTCACTGTGGCAGAAGGTAAGTTTCATGTGTACAACAAGCTATTGGTGGACCAAATCATCAATATAAAATTTTCATAAAATAAAATTTACCCCAACACAAACAATTTTAGTAAAAAATGCATCCAGTTTTTAAAAAGACAATCTATAATTGAAAAATGTATAAATTGTTGAGCTGCACTACATACAAATTTGATCAAAGTTTAAGGAAGTAAGCTTTGGAAAGTACTTTATCCATAAGTCTTCTTTAGTGTTGGTGTAAACTTGATAAGAAAGTTTTATCTTAACCATAAAGTCCACGTATTCTTCAGATTGAAACACTGGGTTGAAATGTCTCATAATCCCCCATACCTTCTGCCATTGCTAGGTCCTAGTAAAGGAGCTCTGCCTTCAAGCAAGAGACAAAGGAGAAGAGAACCACCTGGCCCTGCTCTTTCACTCGGAGTGGAACAAGGAGCAAGATAATTCATACTGATGGTTAAATGCATACATGAAACGGAGAGAAAATCAGAGAAAAAGGGCACAAATCAGTCGGCTCCTGGAGGAAGTCTGAAATGAGCAGGCACAGGACGTGTGATTAATGGCCCCATCAACAACCGCTAGTCAAGCCTAGGAACTGCAGGCTGAGAGGACCTCCTGGGGACCAGGGCACTGACCATTACTGCCGAATGGACAGCAACTTCTTCAGTTAATTTAATGTTCACAGGAGCTCCTGATCCCCGCTGATGTTCATTAGCTATTCTGGGGCAAAAACATGAAGGGGTCAGCAGTGTATTCACAAAGCAGGTAGAAACGTGTCTTGGAGTTAGAAAATCGCTGCATACAAAATACCATGGCCCTAAATTCAGAAGAGACTCACGGGAGGTAACACTGAAATGAGCTGCATTTCTAAAACCCACACTCTATTCTACAGAAACAACCAAAAGGTTGAGTTCTCCAAGGTCACACAGCCAATTAATAGGAGAACCAGGACAAAACAGGCTACAGGACCAGTCTGGAAGTTTCCCTTGCCAACCATGGGTCTCAGGATCCTGCAGCAGTGCAGGAGTTCCTGCACCAACTATGCTTTTAAAAAAATAAAAATAAAAATAGCATACATGAGCCTACATGCACATACTTTCTCTAACTCGTCTATATTCTGTTTTTCAAAAATGTAGATGCTACAATGATATAAAGCCATTTCAAAGTGTCACAGGATTCACATCTGTTATCATATTTCCTCAATTGGTGTTTATTAAAAGTATAACCATCTTGGCTGGGCTTGCGCCTGTAATCCCAGCACTTTGGGAAACTGAAGCAAGGGATCACCTGAGGTCAGGAGTTCAAGATCAGCCTGGCCAACATGGTGAAACCCTGTCTTTACTGAAAATTTAAAAAAATTCGCTGGGCGTGGTGGCAGACACCTGAAATCCCAGCTACTCGGGAGGCTGAGGCAGGAGAATCACTTGAACTTGGGAGGCGGCAGTTGCAGTGAGCCGAGATCACGCCACTGCGTTCCAACTTGAGCAACAAGACCGAACCTGTCCCAAAAAAAAAAAAAAAAAAAAAAATACAACCATCTCATATGAACTCCCCTCAAAATGAGATCACAGAAGAAGTTTTACTGAGAATGTTCAGGAGCTACTACCCTGCGTTACAAATGTTTACTCATTTCTAACTTTCCATTCTAAAAGAAGTGAGAGAAAGCAAGGTTAAATGCAAGAATGTTCAAGACTCCCTTCATTTTCCAGTCTAAGATAATTAGAACACCTTCATGGATTTTGTTCAATACCCTATCTGTATGGTAAACAGTGAACACCCCACATCTCTTCCTGAAATGTAGCAATTGCTATATTGACTTGTTACTGCCGGTGCGAGTATTATACCTGTGAATTACCACGCAAATGAGCACAGAGGTGTGCAGGAGAAAACAATCAGTCTACTAAGGAAGAAATCTGGAACTCCAAACCATTCACATCTTTTTTCAAATTACACGTGATTTTAAAGACATCTTTAAAATAGAACAAATGGAAGAACACAGTCACAGATGTTTTAATTATTTATCATTTAGAATCTATTTTCTTCTAGTATCGACAGAGGATTACGTGTGTCCTAATACAATCTTCTACAAGCAACATTTAGCCCAATTGCATCAGAAGGCCCATGAGCTGCACAGTCTTAAACTGGTGGACATTGAATTCCATCTGAGACCACCCCAGCCAGGGTTATGATTGGGGAGGTAACATTTAAATCAGCCAAGAACTACAACCTGAGAATCTACCGTGTTTCTTTAATAGAATGTATACGTGTTCTGAAATAGGTGCCAAGTAGACAAAGCCTGCCTACTTGGATCAATTCGTTCATATTGATGAACACTGTTGAGCTATTAGATGAACTAACAATTATTTAAAATCACAAGTTGTCTACAGAATCCATTGTTCCGACCCTAACCCTATACATGTGCAAACTGTACTTTGTAAAATTCAAATGCAAGGCTTTAGATTTACTTTAAGGTATCACAGATCAAGTTCACCAGGGGATCAGACTTAGAGAAAGATGTGTGCCTGCATGGTTTGAGGATAACACCTGTGAGGGGTAAGGGATGCAGGACTGTGTGGAGGAAGAAGATGATAGAATTATGCATCCTCACACCAGTCTCAGCAGATCCCACCAGGAGTTTGGGAGCTAGCATAGACCTTTAACAGGGGTGCCTCTGTTTACAAACCCCATGACCCTCAGAGCGTGCTCCCACCATGAGACTTGTTGGCAGCTGAATAAAAGACCAAGGACAGGCCAAGCACAGACTACAAGAACTACCAATAATTGTAAACAGAATGATGGTAAGAATAGGTCTCTTTTATTGAGAATTTACATGTGTCAGGTCCACTGCAGTCATTTACTCTATATAACCATTCAATGAGTATATTCCCAGAGTTGTTACAACAAAAACCACCCGTGAACTGGGTGGTTTAAAACAATAGACATGTATTCTCTCACAGCTCTAGAGGCCAGAAATCTGAAATCAAGGTGTGGGCAGAAGTAACTCCTTCTGAGGGTTCTGAGGGAGAACCTGTTCCTTGTCTCTCTCCTCCCTTCTGGTGTTGCTGGCAATTCTTGGCATTCCTTGGTTTGTAGATGCCTCATTCCCTCCTCTGCCTCTGTTACCACAGAACATTCTCCACACCTGTGCCTGTGTCTCTTAAGGACACCAGTCACTAGATCAACTGCCTACTCTAATCCAGAATGACCTCCTCTTAACACGTTACACCTGGAATGGCTCTGTTTCCAAACAAGATCATATTCCTAGGTGCCAGGGATTAAGACCGCAGCATATGAATGGGGTTTGAGGGAACACAATTCAGCCTGTAGAAGCAGGTATTCTTATTGCTATTTTTATATAAAGAAATCAACAGTATCAGCCAGGGCCCACTTAGGAAAACAGAAATCACACCAATTATTTTAACGGAGAGAATTTAATACAGAAAAATGAGTTAAGAGGCATAAGAGCATTGAAAAGTTACAAGAAAACAATAACGCAAAGGTCGAACGTGCAGGAAACAGCTTCCTTCCCTGGGATTGGCAAACCAAGTGAAAAGGCTGAGATTATTTGAGTTTAGGAAATTGGACGAGCGCATGAAGAGTTTGGAGCCACTGGTGCTGGGAGCACTGGAGCTTTAGAGGTGAGGGCTCATGATGTTGATACTTGAATCTCAGAAGTGAGGTGCTGTCCTGCTGATGCTGATATCGTGAGGGATTCACCGGTTTGGGGAGTGTGAATACAAACCAGAAGCTGAAACTAACAGGCTCTGCATGGTGAGGGGTGTTGCTTAAATGGCCAAACGGGAGAGTTCATTCCCTCACTGCCCCGGCCCTCTAGTGCTTTGGCAGAGCCTCACAGGGAGCAACTGGCAAAGCAGGAATGTGGTCCGCAGAGCCCCGGCCTCAGCCCGCAAGAGTCCAGAGGGATGAGCTTTGAGCCACATCAACAACAGCTTAACAAACAACTCACTGAGCTAGAAAATCCCAGCACGCAGCAGGTGGGAAGGCCATGATTTCAACCTAAATCTGTGCAACCCTGAACTCACCTCCTGATCATTGGATTTACCTTCCTGTAAAATGGATATTTAAGAATAGATGAATATGTTCTATTTTTCTTCCTAAAATCATCATAATCCAAAAGCCAATACTGGAAGAATAGCAATTTATCCTAAGCACTGAAAGCAAACCGTCTTCTTCATGACGGGTGTAATTAGCCAGCTGTGTGCCATGAGTAAAGAGTGGACTGTGCTCCCATATGCAGACCATATTCAATGTCAGGGATTGGCCAAAATGTCCAAATGGAGCCAGGGCAGCCAGACCGCCGCTGACCTCACAGTAATAGAAACACGTAGTACAGAAGCCTAGTAAATTCAGTTAGCTTCTTCCAATTAAAGAGCAGAATAAATTGGATTTAAGATTGTAGCATGTGAAATTAAGTTAATAATCTAGAAGCAGATGAAATCTTCCTATGATAGGAGGCCAACTAAGCAAGTCATCTGGTAAAGAATGAGAGAACACCAGCATTCCAACAGTGGAGTTTCTTAACGTCAGCAACGCACACATCTTTCTGGGGCAGCCATACCTTGCCTCTGTTAACAGATATTTTCTTGAAATATTTAAGCTGAATGTTTGTAAATCAAATCGTATTTTGCTTACACATCTGTTCCGTCTCTGAGGCTCTCCATTTAGTAATAAATGACCTAGTAGCCACACCGTCTTTATGCTCTATAGAAGCATGAATTTAAAGAAACCCCAGAGTAATTTATTCTTTCTTTACCAGACAATCATAAAGCAGGAAATGTGGGTCATTGGCCCACTTTTTTATTGTTTTATACACCTTTCAAGCATTAGAGACACTTAATTCTTCTTTTCTGAATTTGTAAGATCGTAACAGTCTATCTGGGACCCTAGTCTTCACTAACTTGTTTGTCCAACCATGAGGAAGAAACAATCACAACCTTTGCATAAAGAGGTAAGAGGTTCTCTAGGTTATTCAGGATGCTATGGCAAAATACCATAAACCATGTGTCCTACAAACAACAGAAATTTATATCTCAGAGCCCTGAAAGCTGGAAGTTCTAGATCAAGGCAGGTTCAGTGTCCGTGAAGACCCATTTTTCTGCCTTTTCACTGTGTCTTCACAGAGTGAGAGGCAGGGCGTCTTCCTGGTCCTCTTTCATAAGAGCACAGATCCCATTCATTAGGGCACTGCCTGTATTACCTAATCACCTCCCAAAGGCCCTGCCTTCTAATGCCATCACAATGGGGATTAAGGCTTCAACATATGTGTTTGGGGTCACGCAACATGCAGTCCTTAACAGAGGCATTAACTGAGGTAGACGGGGAGGGTTACCCTTTGTTTAATGTCCTGCCCTCTACATGTGGTGAACTATTGGACCTGACTTTCTGCAGAATGTCCCATTACTGCCTAGTGTTGTTGTTTTTGTTGTTGTTGTTGTTATTTGAGACAGGCTGGAGTGCAGTGGTGCAATCATGGTTCCCTACAGCCTTGAAACCCTGGGCTCAAGCAATCCTCCCACCTCAGCTTCCCAAGTGGCTGGGACCACAGTCGCACCCCACCACTCCTGTCTTAATTTTTTTTTTTTTTTTTTTTTTGAGATGGAGTCTCACTCTGTTACCCAGGCTGGCGTGATCTCAGTTCACTACAACCTTTGCCTCCTGGGTTCAAACAATTCTCCCACCTCAGCATCCTGAGTAGCTGGTACTACAGGTGCACACCACCAAGCCTGGCTAATTTTTTGTATTTTTAGTAGAGATGGGATTTCACCATGTTGGCTAGGCTGGTCTCAAACTCCTGACCTCAGGTGATTCGCCTGCCTTGGCCTTCCTAAGTGCTTGGATTACAGATGTCAGACACCATGCCCAGCGTATTTATTTATTTATTGAACAGAGTCTCACTATATTGAACAGGCTGGGCTCAAACTCTTGCCTGCTTGTTTCCAACCCAAGACAGAAAAACCCCGACCATCAACAATGCACGTGCTACCATCAGGCCATTTTAGAGGGCTCTGCACTCCTAACTCCATCAGCCTCCACCTCCCCAGGGTGCTCACTGCTCCATCCTTCCTCTCTTCTGGACCCCTGGCTTGATATTCAGAGGACAGTTGAGAAGAGAGAGTATAGGCTTTGGATTTAGGCAGTACAGGGTTTAAACTCTTGCTTCATCTCTCTCTACCCTTGAGACCTTGCTGCAGAAGAGAATTTGATAATGCCAACCTTGGAGGAGTTTCATAGGAATTAAATGAGCCTGTATGAAGAAGAAGTCTAACACATAGTGGGTGTTTAACAAGCAGCTTCCTCATCTCAGCTCACTGGTGCTGGTTACACAGGTTCCTGGGCAAGCAGGGTCTGAGACAGACAGAGAGAAGCCATTAAACAGCTTGGCTACCATATCATTGTCTTCTGAGCTTCCGTTTAGATATCAAAAGAAAGTTTGATATGAAAATTCAGGTAAGTTCATTGGCAAATATACACCCCTGAATCCTGACTCAGCAGTGTTAGAGTGACCAGATGTAAGGGTTTAGAGACCATCTGTGCCAGTCATCTTCATCTTCTAACCAGCCAGGACATCTCCCTCAGATTGAACAGTTACCATGGGACAGGCAAGGGATTATCTCATTTAGCCCTCACAGCAACCCTAAAAGGTGAGAATTATCCTAATTTGCACATGGTAAAACAACTGTGTCCAGGATCATCCAACCAATCGTAGCAAAGTGAGGACTAAGGGGGGTCCAAGGCTTTTCTGCCCAGGCTGGTATGTCTGTTATTCTATTAGAGGGTCAAGTGAGAATATGAGTCTGATCTCATGTGGATCAGCTGTCTGACAGCAAAACAACCAGACAGACAAACACATACATAGGTGCATGCATGCATACACACACAGGTAACTTTTCATCAATGGAAGCTATGAGAGAGGCTGACATAGCAGAAATCCTTCTTACAAAGACTTACAAAGGGAGGCTTACAGTGCAACTGCTGATGGGCTTGGGTTTATACAGAATCTTTTTGTCAGGCAACGTCAGCGGTCTGGGATTGACATCATCTAATAGCAGGTGCAGTTTCAGGAGAAAGAGGTTGACCCAAGGAGGATCAAGGAAGAAGGGAAGAACGGATGCTCAAGGCTGATTGCTGAGGTTGGCTTTGGGTTTATGGGGTGTAAAGAGTCACATATCTGCTCCTCAGAAATGGAAAAGATTTGAGAACCTTTGACTATCTGAGAGCTAATGGTGTCTGTGTGTTTTTCTCTTAGCGCCCTGGGGAATAGAAGAGAATAAAGAGATTAAGTAGTTTATGGGAAGAAACCTGATGGGCCGTGAAAGCTCAAGGTCTCTCTTGTTCCTTCTAGAATAAATGGAAACAGTTGTCTCCATCTGTTTGGGCTGATACAACGAGATACTTGAGACTAGATAATATATAAAGAACAGAAATTTATTTACCATGGTTCTAGGGGCTGCACAATTGAGGTGCTGGCAGCTGGTGTCTGGTGAGGGCCTTCTTGATGCAGCTGCCAGAGGTGAGGAGCATAGTGGAAGGTAGGAGGTCCAAAGGGATGTACTCACTCCTCCAGCCCTTGTTTTTAATTTTATTTTTTGAGACAGAGTCTTGCTCTGTTGCCCAAGCTGGAGTGCAGTGGTGTGAGTTCACCTCACTGCAACCTCTGCCTCCAGTGTCCAAGTGATTCTCCTACCTCAGCCTCCCAAGTAGCTGGGATTACAGGCACACACCACCATGCTCAGCTAATTTTTGTATTTTTGGTAGAGACTAGGTTTCACCATGTTGGCCAGGCTGGTCTCAAACTCCTGACCTCAAGTGATCCACCCACCTCAGCCTTCCAGAGTGCTGAGATTACAGGAGTGAGCCACTGCACCTGGCCCCTTCAGCCCTTTTAGAAGGACAGCTAATCCCATTCATGAGGGAAGAGCCCTTATGGCCTAACTGCCTTATAAAAGCCCCACCTCTTAATATCATCACATTGGCAACGCCTGAATTTTGGACCAGATATATTCAAACCACAGCCACAGCCAATCCCCAGAGTGCCAACCAAGGGGATCCAGGTGACAATGCCTACCTCCTGGAAAGCCAAATATGGATGAGTTTCAACAAAGTAGTCAGAACAGACTGATGAATTAGAAGCGCTCCCCATGGATGCACTTGCACTGCCTTGTATGAGTCCTAGAAATCAATAGGCACTCCACTCCACTCACCAGGCTATCTTCAAGAATAATTAATTAATCAGGGCATTAAGCTACAGGAATAAAATCTACTTTTTATTACCTGTATGCTTAAAAAGAAATGATTCAAAATTTCACAATTGTAAGAGTCTTAAGGTGTCTATATTTTATATATGCTGCATTCTGTAAAGATAAGAGATTTCATTTGCTTGACACTCTCATTTTTATACCTATTTTCAACACATATACTCAAATTTTATGACACAGCTGAAAATTCAACGTTCTTTTTAATGTCAGAAAAAATTTAAATTGCAATTGTGACCCTAAGGTTCAAGCTTATTCTTCAGAGTTTTCACTGTGGTGATAGACTTTAAGAATTAATCTTAGAAATCTCTTGTTACTGGGTTCTCCCTTTTATAACTTTGTAATAGGAATTCAGTGAGATGTTAAAAAGAAAGGTAATTTACGTTTCACACAGCCTCTGAGTTTCCTTCAGGTGTGACCATCACCAACTCTGAAATTGCATCTGCTCCATGTTGCTCATTTTCTAAGCACCTGCCCCTGACGGTTTCAATTTCTACCTCTCCAGCAGACACCTTCCAAATCTGGTTGTTTCTTTTATTGTGATATCATATTCTTCAACTCTCCCCCATCTCACAAGCTGTTTTGTCATAATTTACCTAACTATTCAGGTTCAAAGTACAACCAATTTCAAACAGGAGAAATAAAAATAAATCCACATTAAAACAGATCATAATAAAATTAGCAAGACCCAAAGGGAGATAAAGTTCTAAAAGCAGCCAGAAATATACATATATATGTGTATGTATATATTTAATGTAATACATATATATAATGCATATGTATAATACACAAACACAGTGTGTGCAGACAGAGACAGAAACAGAGAGACAGAGACAGAGAGAGTGCTTTGAAGGAATGAAAATAATAGTTGACTTCCCAATAACAGCCATTTAAACCATAACACACGGAAATGACATCTTCAATGTGAAGGGGGAATAAAATTTTACATCCCCCTTGAAAATATCTTGCAAGAATAAGTGCTAAACATTCTTCACTCAGAAAAAAAAGTGAGAGTGCTTTCACCAACATACTAAAAAAATTCTTAAGAATGTAGGTCAAACAGAAAGAAAATTATCTCACACAGAGAGTTTAAAATGTAAGAAGAAATTAAAACCAAAGAAAGTGGAATATAGCATAATCCAAATAACATTTGTGATATAAAAATGGAAATGTCTTTTGAAGATTAAAGTATAATTTTTTTAAATAACAGTAATAGTAAACAAGGCAGGAGAGAGTAAGAATGAATTCAAGTGTTATATGTTCCTTCCATTGTTTGAAAACAGAATACAAGTATTAAATTAGTTTAGAAGTGGTAAGTTAAGTAGGCATGTTGAAATCAATAGGGTAGGACTTAAAATAATAGAAACAAAGTATATAACTCTCAAACTTATGGAGAGGAAAAATGACTTTAAAAGATACTCTATTAATTTAAAGGAAGTCATGAAAGAGATGAAAAATTTATAGAGTGAGTTGGAAAACTACAAATCGCAAACTAAGATTGTATATTTTAATCCAAATACATCAGCAACTGCATTAAATATGACAAGAATGTTTTCCTAGTAAAGAGCTAAAAAGCATAAAACATTCTGAATAAATTAAGCCTGGCTTTATGATACAAGGTTAGTTTAACAGTGAAAACTCATTCATGTAATCCAGGGTGTTAACAGATCAGATGTGGAACGTTATAGATCCAGAAACAGCATTTGATCAAGTTTTCCACACAAAAAAAAAAATGCCTAAGAAACTGGAAATAGAAGAGATATGTCTTAGTTGAATAAAAGACATCTACAAAAATCCATAGCAAACATTTTATTTAATAGTTAAAAAGTTCATTGTTTTGTTTTGTTTTGAGATCAAGAACAAAACAAAGATGCTTTATATCACAAATTCCTTTCAACATTGTAATGGAGAACCCAATCAGTATAATAAGGTAAAAATAACAAAAAAAAGAAAATATTTATAACAACTAGATGATATGAATTCTTTACATAAAAAAGAATTCATAAATAATTCATTAGAAATAATTTAAAAATTTAGCAAAATTGAAAGCTTACCAAAACTCAACATATAAACATCAATTTCATTTCAACATGTCAACAATAAAAGGTTACAAAACAGAAATAAAAATACCAACTACAACAGAAAAAATAAATCCAAAGGGGAATAAAAGCCTAAAACAATGTATGCAAGGCTTTATAGGAAAAATTATGCAACATTATTAAGAGACATTAAAAGAAGAGCCAAACAAACAGAAACCATAGGTTTGCAGACTCAACTTTCTGAAGATTTCAATTTTCAAAATTCGGTAGTGTGATGACTCTAGCTTTGTTCCTTGATTTTAGATTTGTTCCTAGACAAAAGATCATTTTGTCTATTTTGTGAATAATGACATTGGAATTTTTGATAGAGCTTGCACTCAGTCTGTTGATATCTTTGGGTAGTATGGACCTTTTAACTATATTACTTGTTCCAATCCAAGAACAAGAGATATCTTTCCATTTATTTATTTTTATCTTCTTCAATTTATTTTAGGAATGTCTTATAGTTTTTGGTATACAGGGTAGTATTACTCCATTCTCACGCTGCTATAAAGAACTGCCCAATACTGAGTAATTTATAAGGGAAAGAAGTTTAATTGACTCACAATTCTGTATTGCTAGGAGTCCTCAGGAAACTTACAATCATGGCAGAAGACAAAGGAGAAGCAGGCACCTCATTCACAGGGCAGCAGGATGGAATAAGTGCAAGCAGGGGAAATGCCAGACACTTATAAAACTATCAGATCTTGTGAGACTCACTCATTATCACAAGAAGAGCATAGGGGTACCACCACCATGATCCAGTTTCCTCCACCTGCTCCCACCCTTGACTCGTGGGGATTATTGCAGCTCATGGTGATTTTGTTTATTTTTTCTTATTCTTTTTTCTTTGTCTTTGTTGGATTGGGTTAATTAAAAAAACTTTGTCCTCTAGCTCCGAAGTTCTTCCTTCTGCTTATTTGATTCCATTGCTAGGCTTTCCAGAGCATTTTGCATTTCTCCAGGTGTGTCCATTATTTCCCAAAGTTTTGATTGTTTCTTATTTATGCTACCTATTTCACTGAAGATTTCCTCACTCATTTCCTGTATTTTTTTATTTCCTTAAATTGGATTTCACCTTTCTCTGGTGCCTCCTTGATTAGCTTAATAGCTGACCTTCTGAATTCTTTTTTAGGTAAATCAGGGATTTCATCTTGGTTTGGATTCATTGCTGGTGAGCTATTGTGATTTTGGGGGGATGTTAAAGGACCTTGTTTTGTCATGTTACCAGAATGGTTTCTTCTTATCTGGGTAAGCTATGTCTCAACGAAGGTCTAGGGCACAAGGCTGCAGTTCAAATTATTTTGTCCCATGGGGTGTTCCCTTGGTGTAGTACTCTCCCTTTCTTCCTAGGGATGTGGCTTCCTGGGAGCTGAGCTGTAATGACTCTTATCTCTCTTCTGGATCTAGCCACCCAGCAGGTCTACCAGGCTCTGCACTGGTACTGGGGGTTGTCTGCACAAAGTCCTATAATGTGAACCATCTGCAGGTCTCTCAGCCATAGATACCAGCACCTGCTCTGGTGGTGGTGGCAGGGGAGTGCAATGGACTCTGATTTGAGCGGAGTCACAGAGCCAAACCATATCAAGGTCTTTCACTTTCTGAATCAAATGTACTCCTATTATAAATAGGATTGTTTTCTTAATTTCCTTTTTGGATAATTTGCTGATGATGTATAGAAACACTACTGATTTTTTTGTATGTCAATTTTGTAACCTGCAAATTTACTGAATTTGCTTACCAGTCTTAGCAGTTTTTTGGCAGCATCTTCACACTGCCTGATTTCAAAACATATTAGAAAGCGATAATCAAAACAATATGATATTGACATAAAGACAGATACAGTGAATGATGGAACAGAATAGAGGGGCCAGAATAAACGTACACATCTATGGTCAATTGATTTTCTACAATGGTGCAAAAAATACACTGTAGGTAATGGACAGTGTTTTCATAAATAATGTTGTGAAAACTGGATATCCACATGCAGAAGAATGAAGTTAGACCCTTATCTCACACCATATGAAAACAGGAACTCAAAATGTATTGAAGACTTCAACGTAAGACCTGAAATGGTAAAACTATCTTCTTCTAATTTTTCATTTTTTTCTAATATTTTTCTAATATTTCCCTTATGTTCTTCTTAGAAGAAAACACAAGACAAAAAATTCCATGGCATTGCTCTGGGCAATGATATCTTGGATATAACTCCCAAGGCATGGGAAACAAAAGCAAAAATAGACAAACAAAATTGCACCAAACTAAAATGCTTCTGAACAGCAAAGGAAACAACAGAATTAAGAGAAAACCCACGGACTGAAAGAAAAATATTTGTAAACTATACCTCTGGTACAGGGTTAATATATAAAATATGTAAGAAACTCAAGCAACTTAATAGCCAGAAAATAACCCAATTTAAAAAATGCATGAAAGACCTGAATAGATATTTCCCCAAAGAAAACATACAAATGATGAGCAGATACATAAAAATATGCTCAACATTAGGGAAATGCAAACTGAAATGAAAATTAGGTATCACCTAACACTTGTTAGGATGGCTATTATACAAAAAAAAAAAAAGTGTTGGTGAGGATGTGGATAAGAGAACCCTCAGTGGGATTATGAATTAATACAGACACTACGGAAAACAGTTTAAAAATTAAACTTAAAAATTAAAAACAGGGCCGGGCGTGGTGGCTCAAGCCTGTAATCCCAGCACTTTGGGAGGCCGAGACGGGCGGATCACGAGGTCAGGAGATTGAGACCATCCTGGCTGACACGGGGAAACCCCGTCTCTTACTAAAAAAAAAAAAAATACAAATAAACTAGGCCGGGCGAGGTGGCGGACACCTGTAAGTCCCCAGCTACCTCCGGAGGGCTGAGGCAGGAGAATGGCGTAAACCCGGGAGGCGGAGCTTGCAGTGAGCTGAGATGCACCACTGCCACTCCAGCCCGGGCAACAGAGCAAGACTCCATCTCAAAAAAAAAAAAAAAAAAAAATTAAAAACAGAACTATTGTATGATTCAACATTTCCACTACTGGGTATATATCCAAATGAAATGACATCAATACATCAGAGACATCTGCACCCCATGTTTATTGCAGCATGATTTACTGTAGCCAAGGTATGCAGACAAGCTAAGCGTCTACAAGCAGATGAATGGAGAAAGAAAATGTGTTATACATGCACAGTGGAATACTGTTCAGCCTTTACAAAGAAGAAAATTCTGTCACTTGTGACAACGTGGATGAATTTGAAGGACATTATGCTGAGTGAAGTAAGCCAGGCACAGAAAGACAGGCACTGCATGGTCTCACCTATATGTGGTGTATTGGTCCAGGTTCCCTAGAGGGACAGAACTCATTGAATACATATATATCTCCAATCAAGTTGACACTCAGTATTAAATCCAATCAAGTGGACACTCAGTATTAAAAGACCACCCCTTGTAAACTTGAACCTATACACATTTCCTGAGAGCATACATAATCTTCAAATAAAGACAATAAGGTCATAATTACACCTAACATAATACTTAATCGCAAGAAAACAGCATAATATAGTTTTTATATCACACATGATATCCAAATAAACACAATAATAAGGTCATAATTACACCTAAGATAATACAACTATCCTTCTTACAACCGAAAATACACCGATTTTCAAGTCAGATATTATTATATGAAGTTAACAATACTTAAATGCTGATATGAGGTCCATAAATCTTATGTAACATGATAAAGGAGATTATATATATATTTTATCTATAAAGGGGAGTTTATTAAGCATTTACTTGCGTGATCACAAGGTCTCACATTAGGCTGTCTGCAAGCTCAAGGAACAAGGAGTCAGTCTGAGTCTCAAAGCAGAAGAGCTTGGAATTCAATATTTGAGGTCAGGCCGAATCCAGCACGCTAGAAAGATATGTAGGCTGGGAGACTTGACCAGTCTCACTTTTCATGTTTTCTGCCTGCTTTATATTCACAGGCAGTGGATTAGGTGGTGCCCGCCCAGTTTAAGGGTGGGTCTGCCTTCCCCAGGCCACTGACTCAAATGTTAATCTCCTTTGGCAACACCCTCACAGACATACCCAGGATTAATACTTTGCATCCTTCAATCCAATCAAGTTGACACTCAGTATTAAAAGTCCACCCCTTGTAAACTTGAACCCATATATATCTCCTGAGAGCATACATAATCTTCAAGTAAAGACAATAATAAGGTCATAATTATACCTATACTTAATAGCAAGAAAATAGCATAATGTAGTTTTTATATCATACATGATATCCAAATAAAGACAATAACAAGGTCATAATTATGCCTAACATAATACATCTATCCTTCTTACAACCGAAAACACATTGAGTCCCAACCCAAATACTATTACATGAAGTTAACAATACTTACATGTTGATATGAAGTCAATAAATCTTATATAACATGATAAAGGAGAAAGCAAATAAAATAAAGGTATTTTCTTAGTACAAGTGTATACACGCACAAACATGTTTTTAACAAAAGAAGTAGGAAATACTCATGACAGTTACAGTCCTCATTTCTGCAGCTGATCACATGGTCATAGCTGGTATTGATGACTACCTTCTTCTACTACCCATTCTGTATTCCCTTTGCCTTCAGCAAGCACCTCAGCAGGTCACGTTTGTTTTGCTTTTTGTTTTTCCTGGTGGAGTGACCCAAACCTTCATTTGTGAGGGTTCTGGACCATTTATAATGCTGCCTGGATTGGGCTGTTGTAGTTTCCCATTGACCTTAATCACAGGGCATGGTAATGCTAAGAGATACCCTAATGGATCTCCTTTATTCCATGCATACTCTTCCTTACCTCCATTGTGCAGCAATAGACTGATTTTATCTTGATAATACAGGTCAATCACCTTAACCAATGCCAACTCCCTTCTTAGCCTGTTGACTTAAAGGTAGGAGGAGCCCAAAGTGTCCAGGTAGCAATCTTTTTGTTTTGTTTTGTTTTGTTTTGAGACGGAGTCTCGCTCTGTCGCCCAGGCTGGAGTGCAGTGGCCGGATCTCAGCTCACTGCAAGCTCCACCTCCCGCGTTCACACCATTCTCCTGCCTCAGCCTCCTGAGTAGCTGGGACTACAGGCGCCTGCCACCATGCCCGGCTAGTTTTTGTATTGTTTAGTAGAGACAGGGTTTCACCGTGTTAGCCAGGATGGTCTCGATCTCCTGACCTCATGATCTGCCCGTCTCGGCCTCCCAAAGTGCTGAGATTACAGACTTCAGCCACCGCGCCCGGTCCAGGTGGCAATCTTAACTTCCAATTTAATGGAATCATTGCTGTGTCTCCTGGTGGCAGCATTCCTCCCTCTGGCACTAAGACTTCTAGGCCCACAGAACACAATGCTGTGGGACAGGAAGCAAAAATTTTGATAGCAGATCACTAGGGGTGATGATGAGTGGTGCTACTTTCACTTCCACCCCTTGATTCCGGGACCCGTGAATCCTGGCTATGGGAGAAACAGTACCATATGCTGGATGCTGATTCAGAGCATACACGACCTTCTGCAGAACTTTGCAAAGTATTGTCATCTAGTTGGTGTTGTAATTGTTGTAATTGTAACCTCAAAGGCAACACCACCATTCTATCAATATAGCTGCTTCAGGATGATGGAGAACATGGTAAGAATAGTGAATTCCATGAGCATGAGCCCACTGCCGCACTTCTTTAGCCATTAAGTGAATGCCTTGGTCAGAGGCAATGCTGTGTGGAATAACGTGATGGTGGATAAGGCATTCCGTGAGTACACGGATGGTAGTCTTGGCAGAAGCATTGTGTGCAGGGTAGGCAAACCTGTATCTGGAGTAAGTGTCTATTCCAGTGAGGACAAACCTCTGCTCTTTCCATGATGGGAGAGGTCCAATATAATCAAACTGCCACGAGGTAGCTGGCTGATCACCCCAAGGAATGGTGCCATATCAAGGGCTCAATGTTGGTCTCTGCTGCTGGCAAATTGGGCATTCAGAAGTGGCTGTAGCCAGGTCAGCCTTGGTGAGTGGAAGTCCACGTTGCTGAGCCCATGCATAACCTGAAACCTGTCACCATGGCCACTTTGTTCATGAGCACATTGGGCGATGGCAGGGGTGACTGGGGAAAGAGCTGAGTGGTGTCACAGAATAGGCCATCCTATCCACTTCATTATTAAAATCCTCCTCTGCTGAAGTCACCCATGGGTGAACACTCACATGGGATACAAATATCTTCATAGATTTTGACCACTCAGATAGGTCCATCGACACACCTCTTCCCCAAATTTCTTTGTCACCAATTTTCCAATCATGCTTCTTCCAGTTCCCTGACCATCCAGCTGAACCATTGGCTACAACCTATTAATCAGTATATAATCGCACATCTGGCCATGTCTCCTTCCATGCAAAGTGCACAATCAGGTGCACTGTTCCAAGTTCTGTTCATTTGGAAGATGTCCCTTCACCGCTGTCCTTCAAAAATGTCCTAGAAAGGGGCTGTAGGGCTGCAGCTGTCCACTTGCGAGTGGTGCCTGCGTATTGTGCAGAACCGTCTGTGAACCAGGCCCTAGTCTTCTCTTCATGTCAACTCATCATAGGGAACTCCCCATGAGGCCACTGGTACAGGCTGGTGGAGAGAAGGCAGGGTGGTAGGAGTGGAGACCATGAGCATTTGAGCCACTTCCTCATGTAACTTACTTACTGTGATTCAACTATGGGAGCCTGCCAAAGGCTCCAAACAGCACCCCTGTCTGCCACTGACACCTCAAGTACCATTGGGTCTCCTGGGTCATATGGCCCAAGTGGCAGAACAGCTTGCACAGCAGTCTGGACATGTCGCAGGGCCTTCTAGTGTTCTGGACCCCACTCAAAACTGGCAGCCTTTTGGGTCACTCGATAAATGGGCCGGATTAACACACCCAAATGAGGAAAGTGTTGCCTCCAAAATTCAAATAGGCCCACCAGGCATTGTGCCTCTTTCTTGGTTGTAGGACGGGCCAAATACAGCAAATTATCTTTCAACAGTCCCCACACCACTGGACTCCTAGAAATTTTACTGAGGTAGAAAGTTCCTGAATTTCAGTCCAATTTATTTCCCATCCTCTGACATGTGACTACCTCACCAATAAGTCTAATGTGTTTGCTACTTCTTGCTCACTGGATCCAATCAGCATAATGTCGTCAACGTAATGGAACAGTGTGATATCTTGTGGAAGCAAAAAGTGATCAAGGTCTCTCCAAATAAGATTATGACACAAAGCCCGAGAGTTGATATGACCCTGTAAAGGATAGTACAGGTATATTGCTGGCCTTGCCAGCTAAAGGCAAATTGCTTCTGGTGGGCCTCATGGACAGGAATGGAGAAAAAGGCATTGCCAAGTCAATGGCTGCATACCAGGTCCCAGGAGATGAGTTAATTTGCTCAAGCAATGAAACCGCATCTGGTACAGCAGCTCCAAGTGGAGTCACCACTTGGTTAAGCTCACGGTAATCCACTGTCATTCTTCAAGATCCATCTGTCTTCTGCACAGGCCAAATGGGAGAGTTGAACAGGGATGTGGTGGGAATCTCCACCCCTGTGTCTTTCAAGTCCCTGATGGTGGCGCTAATCTCTGCAGTCCCTCCAGGGATGTGATATTGTTTGTGACTTAACTATTTTTCTAGGTAGAGTCAGCTCTAATGGCTTCCATTTGGCCTTTCCTATCATAGTAGCCCTCACCCTCCAACTCAGGGAGCCAATGTGGGGGTTCTGCCAGCTGCTAAGTATGTTGATGCCAATTATGCATTCTGACACTAAGGAAATGACCACAGGATGAGTCCAGGGACCCTCTGGACCCACTGTAAGTCAGACTTGAGCTAAAACTCTTGTTGGGAGGCGGTGGTCCGACAGCACCCTCGCATGCATCTAATTCCTTCTGTGTGTTCTGTGATGACCCAAGTCATAGTAGGCTGCTGTTCCTGCCTTTTCCTATCCCCCATCTCTTCTCATGCACCATGCCCCACCAAGAATGTTCTCTCTCATATCTGATTTCTTAAATATTGTTTATTTTTTCATAATCTTAATTAATTCAATGTCTGCATCAAGTCTCTCAAGCTTAAATTGCCCTCATCTGAAATGCTAGACTACGTGATCATTTGCTGTCAGAACTGTCTGGTTTCACAGTTATTGGTTTCCAGTATCCCCGTGTGGGTTTTGATCTTGGTCACTATATGATGAACTGTCTCCAGTCAGAGACACTGGGTCATGCTACCATAAAGCTCTCATGGTACTTAAAGTATTTTCCACATAATAAATGATAAATAATTATTTAATGAAGAGCAAACCTGTTATCAACTCCTCTGAGCATCGCATTTGTCATACATAGAGAAAATTAAAGGTGTCTCATTTTAAAAGCACCCTTATTCTGGATTACTAAATCTTGTCATAAACACGTCATTGATGAACACACATCTTCCCCTAGGTAGTGGCAGGTTTCAAGAAATAAGTCAAGAAAACTCAATGGTGTCCCAATGTAGACAGAGAATACCATAATGAGATTCTCGTTGCTAAAGAAATTACTACAAAGTCCAAGAAAGTATGAATTACAGTGGATCTTGCGATCATTAATCTTTCAACCTTCTATGCTTGAGGATAATATCTGCTTTTAAAGTAAGAAAATAAAACATTTGGTACAACAGAGAATAAGAGAAGAAGAAAGGGAAGAAGCTGTGAAATGTAAGCTCTAACCACGCCTTACATCTATTAGGTTGATGCAAATGTAATTGCAGTTTTTGCTGTTTAACATAAGAGCAAAATCCGCAATATCTTTTGCACCAATCTACTAATTTTGTCCTCTCTTGAAAGGTAACACTTCTGCAGTAGAGAAGGCTTTGCAACAGCAGCCACCCGAGCTGGTCATGCCTCGTTATCTGGGCAATCAGGACTGGGAAACAATAAACAAGCAGAAGGTCACAGACAATCTGGAACACTCATTGTGGCCATTAGTTCTGATATGGCTGCATCCCAGTTGATCACCTAGCAACACCCAGCAAGACCCCATTTCAGTGCTATGGGAGCCGTGAATCAGTTCACCTGAACTTGTTTCTTACCCAGCGAACACAGCCAAGTATAGAAGTCAGGACGCTCAGGCTAGGCACAGCGGTTCACCCTTGTAATTCCAACACTTTGGAAGGTCGAGGTGGATGAACCACTTGAAGCCAGGAGTTCAGGACCAGCCTGGCCAACATGGTGAAACCGTCTCTACTAAAAATACAAAAATTCACTGGGCATGGTGGTGGGCACCTATAATTCCAGCTACTCAGGAGGCTGAGGCAGAAGGATCACTTGAACCTGGAAGGCAGAGGTTGCAATGAGCTGAGATGGCACCATCGCACTCCAGTCTGGGCAACAGACAACTACATTGCAGGCTGCGTAAGTCCAGCCCTTTCCTGGTAATCTAGTATCACCTGCCAGCTGCTTTAGAGTCTCAAGGGAAGAAACCAGCATGTTTGGATGTTCTGGATTGATCAGAACAGCCCCAGCCTCGCTGGCCTGGCCTTGGAATGCAGCTGGCAGGGACCGTCACCATCTGGCACTGGCTGAGCAGAATGGATGCACCAGACCTCATCTCCACTGAAGGCAAACCACCCATGTCTGTCTTTGGTGGACCCCTCATAGAGCCATGTGGCCATCTCTTATTCCAGATTCCTTTTTTTATCAGCATGTTACAAGGGCCACTAACTAGGCTTGTTCATAGCAATATGAAAAATCACAGTCTCCTGGTGTTCTCGGACTGCAAAGTACATGAAAGACCAACTCCATCATCTCCCTCCTACCAACCCACTCTCCTCCTACATAAGAAGAACAGAAAAAAGCAAGGGAGACATTCCATAATGAAGACAATGGGAGTTACTGGAGAGAGAGAGGAGAAAATGAGGATGGAAGAAGAGGGGGAGAGAGAGAGAGAAAGCATTTCACCTCTGAGGGCCTTAAAAGGAGCCAGCCTAAGTGTCACTTCCCGAAAACCCTCCCCTTAAATAACTCCCAATCCCACCACCGCCCCTTGGACCAAGTGACATGAGGACAGGTGCCAGAGGTGAAGGTGCACAGAGCTGTCCATAGGCATTTCAGGAGAGTTCAGAGGAAAAGCGAAGATTTTTCATTATAGGTACAGGGTACTTTAAAATCCCATATTATGAGGCAGTATAGAGTCTAGAGTTAATAAGTATCCATTGTTTAAATAAGTATCCATTTAAACATCTCTTAAAAAGTTTTCTAAGTAAGAACACCAAAAGGACCCAGCTAGCACATAGCGCCCTAGTCTCCAGGATTTGAAGGCCAGCTTGGCTTCATTGTCTTCAGGATAGGAATAGAGTGCACTCCCAGGGCTGTTCACTGTCCCCTGAGTTCTCATCATGCTGTACCAGGCTGTCATCTGGAAGAGGCTATACCTTCAAATCCTTCTGGGCCATCTCCCAATAGAAGGAGTTACTGGATTGGGTTGTCTGCAGCTTCCTATAGAGTTATTTGATCTCAACCTGCGTTATGCCATTTCCTCATATCCTTGTGGCTCCTCATCCCTCATCAGCCTCCTAGGGACCCACCTGTCTGATGTTGAATACAACTGATTGGTCCTGACCTCTGCTTCCACTTCCTAAGCTACCCAGCCTCTAGACTAGCATGGTTTCCAATAGCTTTGGGAGAACATTCTCCACCTTGTTTCTTGCCTAGGTCCCCAGGACTCCATCCCAGGTATCCAGGACCTTTGCTGCTACTGTATCAACTCCCCTCTGCCTGGACCAGGATGGCTATGCAACAGAACAGATAACCCCAACTGCATGAATGCCACCCACACGACCAGTGATGCTCACCAAAATAGAACCACTGAGCTGTTATTACAACAAAGCAACTGCATCATTTCTTTTGCAAAGAAAACACAAATTTTAGACTGCCAGTAAGTATTAAATCCATACTTGTTCACAACACCAAGTTCATACTTGCAAAGATATAAAAAAGGTCTTCAAGACATTGTATAGCATAGAACCTTAAAATCTGATTGGAAGGAGTAAGAATTATATCAACATTCCAAGATATATTTGGTGTTGGTGACGTGCATTATATGAAAACATCAGCAAAAGAGGACAGGCAGATAGAAACATGGCTACATATGCCCATACTATATAATTATGCAGTAAATTGTGCAAATGAAACAATGTGCTAGAAATAATCAGAGGCATTGGTAGCAGATGGGGTCTAAGTCTATATTGGATGAGAAGAACAAAACCATCAGCTCCTTTCCCTCCAATATGTAAAGGTTGAAAGGACATGATGATGACTCAGGGCTTGGACAAAGTTCTTGGGTGCATGAGCAGATTAAACTCACACAAAGAGTGGCTCAGATCATGTCCACACTCTCACCCCTTGCTTAAGTAAAAGGCAACTCTTTTGATCCAATCCAAGCATTCTCAATGGAAGTAAGGAGGCAAAAGTTGACACCTGGAGGAAAATAAAGTCTTACATTTTGCAATAGTTTGTGGTCCTTCAAAACTCAATGCTACCCCAAAAAAATCTACTTCTTAATATTTAATTTATCTTATTTAGTTAAATTGAAATATTCTCTTTAGGGGATGATAATAAAACAAACTGAGAAATACTGACTTAAGCCTTTTTAATAAATGTTAGCCAAGCTTTCATCAAAATTACAAACTTTTGAACATCAAAGGATACTATCAAGGAACTACAAAGACAGTCTAAAAAGTAAGAGAAAATATTTACAAGTCATATAGCTGTATGGGACGTTTATCCAGAAAATACAAAGAACAATTAAAATTCAACAATGAAAAAGACAAATAGCCCAATTAAAATAAGATCAAAGGGACTCAGACAGATATTTCTCCAAGAAGATACACAAATGGCCAACAAGTACACAAAACGATGCTCAACATCTTCAGTAATGAAGAAACTGAACATCAAAACCACAGTGAGCTACCACTTCAAACCCACCGAGAATGACTATCATCAGAAAAGGAAAAAATAGCAAGCATTAGCAAGGATATGGAGCATTGGAACCCTAACAGTTGCTGGCAGGAGTGTTATGCGGTGCACGCCCACTGTGGAGGGCAAGGCAGTTCCTCTAAAGGTGGACACAGAATCACCACAGAACCCAGCAAATCAATCCCTGAGTATATGTCTAAGAGAACTGAAACGGGTTCATGCAAAAGCTGGTACATACATGTTCATAACAACATTATTCAGTTGCACATAACACAAATGTCCATCAATTAATGAAATGAATAAACAAAATGCAGACTGTCCGTACAATGGAATATTACAGTGAGTTCTGACTTAAATGAGTTCTTGGAAACTGTGACTTTAAGCCAAATGACTTACAGCAGGTCCTTGAATAACATAATTTGGTTCAACATCATTTCATTATATTGATGGGAGAAAAGAAATTGGTTTCATTATAAGTTGTTTCACTTAAAGCCACAATTTCCAAGAACCCATTGATGATAGTAAGTGAGGATTTACTGTATTTGGTAATAAGAAGGAAGGAAGCTCAGGTACAGTTTACAATATGGATGAGCCTTCGACACATGCTACATGAGAGAAGTCAGTCAAAAAGCATTATGGATTGTGTGATTCCATGATTCTATTTACATGAAATGTCCAGAATTGGTAAAGTCATAGAAAAGGAAAGTAAATTGGGAGTTGTCAGGGTCTGGGGAAGAGGGGATGAAGTGACAAAACTGTTGTGGAATTAAACAGTGGTTACGGTCACACGCCCTCTGAATATACTAAACAGCACTAAAATATATCCTTTCAAGTGGTGGGATTTATGATATGTGAATGAAGTCTTTTTAAAAAATTGGTTAGATTATTTTTCCTGGACAAAACTTGATAAGGGCTCCCAGCATTCCTAAGATGCTGAGCAGAGGGAAGAGGTTATTGTGCCTTCTGCTCTTGCACTAGTGAAGAGAAGTCAGCCACCCTCCCCAGACACCGCACTAGCCTAGACCTTGCAATGTTTCTGTTAAAACAAACAAAATAATTTCAACTGAAAGAAGCATTTGGCCTGCTAGGATGTTGCTTCTATCATCTGATTGCACAAGGCTTAGTGATTAATCTATTGATCCTTCCCATCTCCTCTGTTAAGCAAGCATGACCGTGCCTGATAACTGCTGAGAAGATGAATCACTGAGCGGGGCTGGTGATATTAGACAGGAGTGTGTATCAAATTAGAGAAGAGATGGACGCAGCTTTTTATGAGGATTAAGGAGAAAGGCATTCTGTGGCTGTATTTACTCTCTGCTCATCCTCAGCAAAGTTTCCATAAGTGACGTTTCATCTTCCATTACCTTGCTCCCAAACAGGAAATACTAAAATAAGAGAAGTGCCTTCAGAAAGTGACAGGCACGGAGAGCCAGGATGAATCGTTCGCTACTAACAACCCGTTTGAAGCAGAAAATGTTGCAGCATCACACGAACTGAATTTACAGCTTCCATTCTCCAAAGATTAAAGAGATTATTCTTAATATAATCAGTAACCGTCACCTCTAAAATAGAGAACTGTCTATTTGTGACTTCAAAAGGTTCTGAAGAAGAGTCTGTGGCTCCATCCTTTGCCAGTATCATTAAGGTCATTGCTTTGTTTTGCTGTAGGCTGCTATTATGTAATTACTTCGGAAGTGTGTGCCTGTGGCGTTTGACTGATAGAAACAAGGAGGGAGAATTGAACTGGAGCTTGTCCAAGAAGTGGAGAAGGCAGGAGATAAGCATACTGGTGAAAACCTCAGCTGTGCTGTGGGATTCATCTGTGATCATGTAAATGGAAAGGGGGACCCCTGCAAGCAGTTTCAACCCTGTGGAGTCACCATTGCCTTCAGTCTGGGACAACTGTTTCTGAGGCAGTGTACACTCAGAGCCCAGCAAGCTTGACCTCCGGGCCATGACTGCCCTCCTGTCCCCACAGCCTGTCCCCAGAGAGCCCCATGGAAGCAGCGCCCTCTCTTATCAGGGAGCTTCTTAAGGCAGATTCAGCTGAGACCTCTCTCACAGGTTTCGTGGCTGGGCTGTTCATCCCCCAACCTTGTCCCTGCACCCTCCACTCCACACCCCTTCCCTTCTGCTGTTCCTTGACTTCACTTCCTTTTGTTCCAGTGTCACTGGAAAGAAGGGACAGCTGGTTACCCTCCTCAGCCTAGCAACCCCTTTTATTCTTGAAAATGGCTCTTCTGTCACTAGAATAATTCATCCTATTCTGCCTCTTCCTCAAATTCCGTTTTCAAGCCCTAAAGCACAGTCACCGTTTTCTACAGACAACTCCTCCTTAAACGGCCCTTTTCACTCCATTTGTGGGCTCTCCAGTGGGACGCTTCTATTTACTGCCCACTCATTATGGGAATGAGCATTAAGATCTAACGACAGCCTTTCTGTCTGCATTATAATACCAATTTCTCACTAATTCCCCTTGCCCTTCCATTTAAAGAGATGCTACCTCCTTTGCTTCCTGGCAGACCCAGCAGACCCCCATCCCTCCCTACTAATGAGCTGGCTCTTCCTGCTAATTTAACCTCCACCTGCTCATCCCTCCCATCTGACTCTGGGCCTGGGGAGGTTGTCAGGTCCCAAAGAATAAGCCACGGTTGTTGACGACTCAGGGGAATCAGCCAAAATCCTGAGACAGAACAATAGGTAGTGGTGATGACAAACTTCAAGCCACAAATCTTTTAAAACAGAAGGAAAATGGAAAATATCAGCAAAGACTAGGCATTCACATATCAAAAGTAGTTTGGTTTCATTTGAAACAGGTTTACAAGAATCATAAGGGGTAATGAAAAGTCTCGTTTCTTTTCACTATTGTTGGAAATCTGTCTCCTGGTATTATAGAGAGACTACGCCATCTACTCTAACTTCCTTTGCCCCCAGCAGAACCGTCTGAGAGGTTGCTGAGTTCATTTCATCCAGGATGCACTGAAGACCCCGAGAACCATTCCGTCCGTGGTCTTCCTCTGGCAGACATTCTCGCCTGGATATCTCCTTTTTCCACCTGCCTCTTATCCAGGATGCTTTTCCTCACACATTTTTTTTTTTTTACAAAAGCATGTCAGGAGCCACTTCATGATCAGTCTGAAATAATGTCTTACTGTACAGACCAGTGCTTTTTCCAGTGGGGTGCTCTTTCATTTCAGGCTCAGGGGCTTTTTTTTCTGAAGCTTATCTAAATCCATGTAATGATATTTCACATACAGAAAGTGGGTGCCTTTAGATACCTCCTGAACTCTTCAGCCTTCAGGAACTTCTCTACCTTCCCTTTGTTTTCTTCATGCCCAATGAGGGCTGCACCTGCTGTGTCCTGTCACCATTCTGTTTATTTCAATGACCTGAGTATCACAGCGTCTTCCCTTATGTCTTCTGCTTAGGCCATAGATGTGATCATTAGCATGACACATCCATCATTCACAGGAACGCAGCTCGGTGGTAAGGTCTGCCAGTGAGGAATGGTTAATTTGGGTTGATTTTCATGCATTCCCTTATTTCACTGAAACCAAAGGCATTGACTGGCCATAACCAGGCCAGGGATGGAGTGCTTTCTTTGGACTAAAGGCTAAAGGGAGTGTAACTGACCAACAAAGGGATGGTACTGGATGGTACACATGCCAGCTAATTGACTGAGCTGGCATGCAGTCTTGCTTTGTCTCAGATGCTGGCAAGGGCGTTATAATTAGATTTTCCTGTCCTTGTGGCAAAATAAGGGTCAATTGTCTTGCGTTCCCAATCATGATTGTACCACCCTTATTGCAGGTTTAATCCATATGCTGAGAAATTATATGGGTATCAAATGCATACTGGCATTTGAGAATGACTCCAGATTGTTCTCAATGGTAGGATTTCATCTGAAAATAAGTGCTGATTTACATGAATTTACATCTAAAATGCAAATCACAGAGTTCCCCAATGGAGAGCAAAGGAAAGTTGAAGGAAGCTAGCTTCCTCCTTTATCTCAAAAGCAGAGGTCCCACTGGCCTTTAGAGTGGGAAAAAAAAAACAAAACCCAAAGATATTTCCATAGGCAGCCACATACACAAAGTATAAAACACTCAATTATGCGTACACAGGCCCCTTTATCCTCCCCAATGGTAATTCTGAACCTCTGCATCTTCCAGCTGTACTTGATTAACATGGCAGATGCAGTTCCCTCATCAACTGCCTGTTAATACAGGAGACACAGGCAGTGCTGGGAGGTTTTCAAATAAAACCAGGACTACTGGGGACAAAGGTTAACAGTTGGCCAAGTTAGTCTGTACACTTCTTAGAGAGGATTAGGCTAGGGCTGTGGGGTGTCCTTAGTTCAACATTCATTTTCACAGCTTAGGGACACAACTGGCATTAAAGATAAGGAGTGTGTGTGTGTCTGTGTGTGTGTGTGTGCATGTCAGCACTTGTGGTCAAAGTACTCTGTGTATTAAGCAATGTACTGAGCTATTTATGGCAAGAGAAAAGAAAATATTGTATTAAAAAATCTGGGCTTTTTAATATGAAAGAAAATAACCCACCTATATGTATATGAATGTGAATAAACAGGTTATATTCAGTATCCCCTGCCTTAGGCGCCCTTCTTTCTGGTCCCCCATGTGGACAACTTGGGGTCACTGAGGAATTCAGTTGAGTTGTCTTGGGCACCACAGGAAGCAGAAAAGAAGAGGGCTGTGGTACTTTCATTACCTCCGTGAACATGCAGGAAGGAAAAGGCACCTTGTTAGTTAGGCACAATTTCTTCTTCAATATGGATTTAATTCTGACATTGAAAGATTATATGTGCAATTGTTCTTAGAGGCTGAAGGTTACAAATACATGGGGAAGCCAACTCCAGCCTGTTCACACCTTCACTTCAGCCCTCAGCATCTTCTCGAGCCAGCTCTTCTTGTCTGGCTCTTTCCTCTGGCAAGTCTTTCTGCGCAGTCCACTGGAGCTCCTGGGTCTTGCTCCAGCATCTGGACAGCCAGCCACATCCAGCAGGGCAGGGCTCATGGGCTCTACGGACACCTTAGAGCACAAGGCGTCCTTTGAATGTGCCGAAACGATGGGGGGGTGGGGTCACAGGAGCCCTGGGGGTCCATCCAGAATTATCCAAGACCACCCAGAAATGTTTGATTAAGGAAAAAAGGTTAGCTTATTCATGGGAGACACAACGGTTATTAGTGTGAAGTGTGGGTATTGACCTTTCTTTTTTGTTTTAAAATATGTCTTTATTTATCATTTTTGAAATTTAAAAAAAAAATGACGTATCTGGATGGATATTCCAATTGGAATAAAACAATTATTTGCACACACACACACACAAAAAAAGGTTGTTTTTCTCCCTTGCCCGCCTGTCCTAGCCTCCTCCAGGAATCACCAAACCCACAGCCCGGAGCCCATCCTCCACACCAGTTGATCTGCACGTATATGGGGAGGAGTGTTTTTTGTTTTTATCAAAATGTGACTGTAATGTGGACATTAACCCATACTTTGCTTTCTTCAATTACTATGGGCATCCCTTTTGGTCAGTGAATAGAGAAGAGGGTAGATACAGATCTATCCGTATCTCTATTTTTCTTTTCTTTGTGGACTCACAGGTTTAATTTACATAAAATGGGTTATATCACTATGCTAATTTGAAGTGCAGTCTTTTTCATTTTCTTTTTTCTTGCCTCTTTCTGTTTTGTGTTTGTTTGTTTGTTTGTTTCCTGCTCTATTCCTTCCATTTCATGGAAGCCCTTTCCCTGCCCCATCCTAAGAAACCCAAGTTGCCACTTTCCAGTCATTCTTACATAGTCTCACACACACACATACAACTTACACACTATTGGTTTTACAGAAATAAAAATATATTATGTATGCTTCTCTTCCTATTTTAACAATACTTTGTATGAAATCTTCCTAATCCATTTGATATAGCTTCTAATGCATTCTTTTCAATAACTGCATACTAATCCATGTGGTGGATGCAGCTGGAATAATTCAGTCATTCAGCAATGCCCCTACCAATGGACAACTAAATACTTAGCAGGTTTTGCCACCTCATAATAATATCTTTGCCCATATGTGCCTGCAAGACTCAGTGTTCCTGTCTGTGCAATGGGTTCCCAGGAGGGAGACTGTTGAAGACACCGACATGGGTATTGTTAACTATAATCGCTGTTGCTGAAGGAGGTAGCACTTTATGTCACCAGAAATGTTCCTGCTCACACTTTCTGCAGCATCCCTAGCAGTGGGTTCTTTACTCTATTTTAGCTTTTGTCAGTGGGATGTGTGTGAAATGATAGTTACTTTTTATGTTATTTGCATTCCCCTGAGGCTGGTGAACTTGATCTTTTCATATGCTTAGGGATCATTTAGATTTGCCCTTCTCTGGATTTGCTATTCAAATCTTTGCCAATTTGTTTTTGGTGTTGTTTATCTTTGTTAGTCGATTTAGAAAGCTCTGTATATACTTTAAATAGTGTCCTGGTTAAAGCTTCTGGGTTCAGAAACCCAACTCGGGAAGAGGGGGGGTTCTGCAGTCAGGGCCCCTACTTCTCTGGACCTCAGTTCCTCATGTTTAGGTTGAAGACGGTTACTGTCCGCACCTCACAGGCATGCTGAAAGACACGTTAGGGAGCTAAAAATATTTACCACACAGAGTCGGTTAATTTAAGCCATTGTTTCTATTTATTTGGCTTATGATGTCTTTTGATATATAAAAGTTTGTAATGTTTATGTTACAAAAAAATGTTTTTTTTCAAAGTTTTCTTTTTTTCTAACCTAGTGAGAAAAGTGTCTGGAAAGCGTCCATCTCCTCTCCACCTGCGACACACCTGCCTGTCCCAGCAGGGTCATGGATTTCTTACCCAGAAGTGAGATTTCCTTGTAAGGCACACCTCTCCTCCAGTTCCTGCTGGCTTCAATCCCTCCCCAGAATGAGTTTCCATATTTTTTCCAGAGTTTATCAAGTTTTTTTGTTTGTTTGTTTGAGATGGAGTCTCGCTCTGTCGCCCAGGCTGGAGTGCCGTGGTGCGATCTCAGCTCACTGCAAGCTCTGCCTCCCAGGTTCAGGCCATTCTCCGGCCTCAGCGTCCCGAGTAACTCGGACTACAGGCGCCTACCACGTCGCCCGGCTAGTTTTTTGTATTTTTTAGTACAGACGGGGTTTCACCGTGTTAGCCAGGATGGTCTCGATCTCCTGACCTTGTGATCCACCCACCTCGGCCTCCCAAAGTGCTGGGATTACAGGCGTGAGCCACCGTGCCCGGCCGCATTTATCAAGTTTATTATGGATTTCTGTGATGAGTTCCGGGAGCCCTGTGCAGCAAAGGTCCTGGGAAAGAAAAAACCGCCATAAGGCAGCCTTCACATGCAGGGCAATGACTTCCCTTCTAGGCTACAGCTTACAATAATAAAGTGGGAGCAGGCAAAAGTCATTTAAATGATACTTTTTATTTCTCCAATACTACTGATATGGTCTGGCTCTATGTCCCCACCCAAACCTCATCTTGAATTGTAATCCGAATTGTAATCCTCATGTGTTGGGGAAGGGACTTCGTGGGAGGTGATCAGATCACGGGGCAGTTCCTCCATGCTGTTCTCACGATAGTGAGTGAGTTCTCCTGAGATCTGATGGTTTTACAAGGAACTTCCCCCCCTTGGCTTGGGACTTGTCTCTCCTGCTACCATGTAAAGAAGGACGAGTTTGCCTCCCCTTCTGCCATGATTGTAAGTTTCCTGAAGCCTCCCAGCCATGCAGAACTGTGCGTCAATTAAACCTCTGTAATTTATACATCACCCAGTCTCAGGTATTTCTTCATAGAAGCAAGAAAACGAACGAATACAACTACCAATAGCTTTCCTTGGCTCAAAGTGTTGATTTTTAAATAAAATAAGTGGTTTTTGTGATGTTTTCAAATATTTAATAGAAAATTGCATTTGCACAGTACTTTTCAATGATGGTTGTTAGCTAGTCTTTCTATTTTTCCTATGAAATAAGCACTATAAGAACCCTTGTTTTGTAGTGAAAAAGATTACCTAAACATTAGTATCAACTCCTTGCCTTTTGGCAATGACTTTGTCATACTCTTCCTTGGCCATCTTTTTCACTGCCCCTCATGCTTTCATTAGTATCCATCTCTAACTAATTATTCTACTTTGTAATTAACTGCTTTGGTAAGAAAAACCAATGCAAAAGAATAGAATTCCTTTATATTTAATTGCTTAATTACTGTTTTAACTGAGATTGCAAATCATTTTGGCAAATATACATTATTATGCATTTTGTTGCCAATGAATCAAGAGATTCAATTAATGATTTAATTGATTAATTATAGTTAATGATGGTAATTAATATTGACTGCAGCAGTTTACAGATGAATGGAAAGCCCATCTTTCCATCCTATTTGGTTTCATCATATTCTCTTTTGGACTCACAATGGGAAAAAAAGTCTTCAAAGGAAACGCTACTAGTTATTCTTTCTACCAGTGCTGCACAGCCAATTGTTTTAGACAAAAAACAAGTACCTGCAATCCACATCTCTTTTGTATATAACTCCTCATGACTAAAGAAGATACAGTGAAAACACTAAAATTGGCATTTGTTGACAAGGCCAGGGTCTGTGATACATTCTTTAATACCCTCGTGACACTCAGCAGAGGCTTAAAAGGTGTTTACACCAAACTGGGATACAGCTAATGCTCTCTGAGCATCTTACCTTCACAAGGGTTGACACTTCAATGCCATTTTGGTTCATGCCTTCTGTAGTAGGCAGATACAAAACCCTTAGCAATCCTTGGGACAACAAACAGCTTCTATGCACTAAGTCTGGCATTTGAAACCCTCATCCCTCTTTTCAACCCAGTCTAGCTCAATTATACTAAGTGTATCTTCACCTGGGTTTCCAGAACCACTAGTTCATTGGCCTTCCTACCTCTCACTCTCCGGACTCACATAAGTGGCTGCCCAAAGGCTCAGTCCTGCTCAGATCACTTCACTCTTAGTGAGAAGCATTGGTAATTTTGAGAAGAAAGCCCAGAAGCTGAGCCTACTTCTTATGCCTCCCCATAATAGGTCTTAGCCTGTCTCTCCCTATGTTTTACTCTTTCACTATCCCATCTCCACTTTCTAACCAGACAGAACTGCTCCTGACTTGTCCAAGCTTGTCTCACAGACTTCCAAGGCTTTGACATCTCCAGTTAAACACTACACCCCCAGGGCATGTGGTGTGCAAAATATTTTCCATGCTTTTAAACCCACCTTGGAAGCTATCCCTCCTAAAGCATTTCCTAGGAAATCATTTCCTGGTTTTGAGGTCCCCTAGAACTTCTCTGATAGATCCCATACTCTTCATGCACGTGAACTGCTCAGACCTCAGTGCCATGATGCTGACAGATGGCAGGGCAGGCCTGCTTTGGGTTTTGGCTAAAGAAAACTGCCACATGCAAGGTCAGGTCCCATTTCCAGGGGGAGCCAATGATAAATAACAGCTCGGGAAGGCAATATAAAGGCCCAGCCCCATTGCCCCAGTAGATGGCAACTACAAAAGACTTCTCAGCTCCAGACTTCCCCTAAGATCCAGGACCAGCTGAAGCCTCTGATGCGGCTGTTTAACATCTCAGTTCCCTCTTCTACCCAGTCCTGCTGCCTTCCCTCCCCTATTGATGTGGATACCCAAACAACTTCCAAATTAACTTTTTGCACATGAATCTCCATCTCAGAGTTGCTTCCTAAGAAGCCCAACATATGACACAAAATTATCTGGGGAACCCCTTGAGGTCAGGGATCATCTCCTGGTCGATTCTGCATCCTATAGAGCAATGTGCTGCATTAAATATTGGAAGACTATGTTGACGTATGTCAAATTAAGTTGCTTGGTTGTATAATAAATAAAGATGAACAATTTGATGAAGTAATTGCAAACTGTGGTGCCGCCTCACATTGATAAGCCTAGAAGAGTTGGGAAAGTGGTAGAAAGGTCAAGCAGTCCTAAAACATGTTTTACCACTTCCCATATGCCAAAGCTCAGAGTTTTCATTATTATTACAATGTCATTATAAAGCAAGGCTGCATCTCCAAAATATGCAAGTAGGTGAGAAGAATTCACTAAGGATATAGCCAATGAGGGGTTGACTTTGGCAGCATGGCAGAGGGGGAGACTCCTAACTATCACTCCACAAAGAGACACACTGAGTGAACCCACACGTGGACCAATTCCCTCTAAGAGAAATCTATAATTCAGTTGGAAGACTCTCACACATTGGCCAAGCACGGTAGCTCATGCCTGTAGTCCCAACACTCTGGGAGGCTGAGGCAGGCAGACCATTTGAGGTCATGAGTTCAAGGCCAACCTGGCCAACAGAGTGAAACCCTGTCTTTACTAGAAACACAACAATTAGCCAGGCATGGTGTTGTGCACCTGTAATCCCAGCTACTTGGGAGACTGAGGCAGGAGAATTGCTTGATCCTGGGAGGCGGAGGTTGCAGTGAGTTGAGATGGCACCATGGCACTCCAGCCTGGTGACAGAGTGAGAATCCATCTCAAAATAAATAAATAAAGACAAATAAATTTGAATCCTGTGCTCCATGGAAATTGCGTGGTAAAGTGATTAGATCAGGCCACTGCACTCCAGCCTGCGTGACACAGCGAGATTCTGTCAAAAAAAAAAAAAGACTCTCATACACTGGACAACTAAAAAAATATCCACAGAGAAATGAGTAGGGAAAGCAGAACAACATGAAAATATTTAAAAATATAAAATTCCTTGCAGAAGTAAGTATATATTCAGCTCAGAACACTATTATATCATAATGGTGGTGTGGAAGTCAATCATGTAACTAGTATGAAGGCAAAAAAACAAAATTAGCAAAATCGCTACAATAATTTGTTAAGGGAAAAAAAGCTATAAAAGATACAAAACATACCATTAAAAACAAATTAGACAAGGAGTAAAAGCATAGTTTGCATAGGTGATCAAAGTTAACTTATAACCAAGCTCAAACTGACCTGTATTAGTATAAAATGTTTTTATGTAAGGCTCACAGTAACCACAAAGCAAAACCACAAAAGATATCAAAAAAGGATTCAAAGCATACTACTATAGAAATTCACCAAACCCCAGAGAAAGACAGCAAAAGATAAAGAAACAAAGGATCTACAAATTAATTAGAAAACAATTGAAAAAATGGCAATAGTAAGTACTTACCATTCAATATTACTTTGAATTTAAATAGATTAAATTCTCTAGTTAAAAGACATAGAGTGGCTGAATAATTTTTTAATAACCTAACTGTATTCTTCTTACACGAGACTCATTTCACATCTAAGGACAAAATAGACTAAATGTGAAGAGATGAAAAAGAGATTGCACACAAATGGAAACCAAAGGAGAGCAGGAATAGCTATGCTTATATCAGAGTAAAAAATATTTTAAGTCAAAAACCATAAAAAGAAGCAAAGAAGGTCATTATATAATAACAAGTCAATTTTTTAAGAAGTTGTAACAATTATAAATATATATGCACCTAAAATCAGAGCACCTAAATATGTAAAACAAATATTAATAGATCTGAAGAGAGAAACCACAATACAATAATAATAGAAGACATCAATAACCCAACTGCAACATTGAACAAATCATCTAGACAGAAAATCAATAAGAAACCATTAGACTTGACTACACTTTAGACCAAATGGACCTGACTGAAATATACAGCACATTCCATCCAACAGCAACAGAATTACACATCCTTCTCAAGTACACATGAAATATTATCCAGGATAGATCATATGTTAAGCCACAAAACAAGACTTAATAAATTTAAGAAGACTGAAATCATATTGAGCACAATTACATAAAACTAGAACTCAAAACCAGAAAGAATGTTGGAAAACTTACAAATATGTGGAAACTAAATAAATTGTTTCTGAATAACCAATGCATCAAGAAAGAAATTAAAGGAGAAATTAAAAACATATTGAGACAAATGAAAAAGGAGTATATCAAAATTTATGGGATGCTATAAAGCAGTCCTGAGAGGAAGCCTTATAACCATAATTATCTAAGTCAAAAGAGAAGAGAAATCTCAAAAAACCTAATGTTCCACCTCAAAGAACTAGAAAAAGAGAAAAAAATAAGTTCAGATTTAGCAAAATAAAGGAAATAAAGATTAGATAATAAATACACAAAATAGAAACTAGAAAAAGAATAGAAACCAACAACATAACTAATGTTGGGCTTTTTTAAAGATAAACAACATTGGCAGTTATACTAACAAAGAAAAAAGAGAAAGGACTCAAATAAATAAAATCAGAAATGAAAGAGGAGACTTTACAATCAATACCACAGAAATATAAATGATCATAAGAGACTCTTATGAACAACTATGCACCCACAAATTATATAACCTAGAAAAAATGTGTAAATTTCTAGAAACATGCAACCTATCAAGACTGAATCAAGCAGAAACAGAAAATCTGAAAAGAACAATAGTGAGTAAGGAGATTGAATTACTAATAAAGTCTCCTATCAAAGAAAAGCTCAAGACCTGATTCCTACACTGCTGAATTCTACCAAACGTTTTTAAAAGACCTAATGCCAACCCTTCTGAAAATCTTCAAATAATTGAGGAGGAGGAAATGCTTTCAAACTCCTTTCTTGAAGCCAGCATTATGCTGACTCCAAAGCCAGGCAAGGACACTATACAAAAAGAAAACTACCAACCAATATCTATTATGAACATAGATACGAAAATTCTCTAACAAGTACTAGCAAAGCAAATACAACAGCATGTTAAAAAGTTCATTCACCACGATCCAGTGAGATTTAGCCCAGGGATGCAAGAGTGGTTCAACATACGTAAATTAATAAATACAATATACTGCATCAACAAAATGAAGGAAAAAAACCACATTTCAATATATGCAGAAAAACCATTTGACAAAATTTAACATCGGTTCATGATAAAAAAAAAAACTCTCAACAAAATAGTTATATAAGGAATATATCTAAACATTAATACAGGCAATGTAGAGCAAGCCCACAGCTAACACTATACCCAATGGTAACAAGTTTAAAGTTTTGCCTCTAAGATTAGGAACAAAGCAGGGAGGCCCACTCTTGCCAATTCTATTCAACATAGTTCTGGAAGTCTTAGCAAGAGTAGTTAGACAAGAAAAAAAAACAAAGCCATCTTACATGAAAGAAAAAAGGGAAATTGTTTATGTTTGCTGATAACACGATATTATTTTCTATACTATAGAAAATACTTAGAATACATTTACATATACATTATATATAATATAGAAAACCCTAAAGACTATTGTTATCATGTTTGCTGATAACATGGTCATTTTCTATACAATATAGATTATATATAATGTATGTATAATTATACAAGTTATATATAACCCATAAATAACAACTTATTTATAGCTTATATTATTTATAATATATAATATATAATATAAAAA